>NC_056725.1:1018928995-1019228995 GCF_019279795.1 Protopterus annectens
CAGCACACTAGGGAGGCAGGAAAATGATGGCCAGTATTTGTCTATTTGTCAATAGTCTTCATCATGAAAAGTACAGTTTTGTACCTACCATAAATGTAGATGTTCGAAGATCCACATTGCTGCAGTCCTAACACTTGGGGTAGTCCGCTGTCCCAGTCGGCCCGAATACCAAAGTATAAGGCTGACGTCGGTCAGGGCGCATTAGTCTGACGTCAGGACGTCAGGGTACAAATGCGCATGACCGACGTCATATCCTCAGTCTTTTCTTGCCCCAGATGTCAGAAGACCCTAAAAAGATAAGGCCAAAACCAAAAAACACCAAACACTCCTGTACCAAATATATATACAATATATACAATTTACAAAGGTACAACCCCACCCACACAACCACCCCTAAACACAGAGGGGAAGGAGGGAGGGTAAATTGGACTGCAGCAATGTGGATCTTCGAACATCTACATTTATGGTAGGTACAAAACTGTACTATGTTCTTCATCCCACATTGCTGCAGTCCTAACACTTGGGTAGAATCCCAAAGCAGAGGTAAGGGAGGCTGGCAAATCATAAAGAAGCTGGAGCTGTCAACATGCCCTGCAAAATAGCCGTGGCAAAACCAGCCCTAGATTTAGAGTAGAGAGGAAGGTGGTAATGCTTAGAGAAAGTATGCACTGAACTCCAAGTAGCTGCCTCCAAAATATCCTTAGTTGCCACCCCCCTTAGAAATGATGTTTAAGTGGCAGTAGCCCTAGTGGAATGAGGCCTAATCCCAGCTGGAATCTCCTTGCCATGATGGGAATAACAAAATGCAATGCAAAACCCAATCCACTTAGAAATAGTTTGTTTTGACACAGGCTTGCCCTGGGAACTCAAAGCAAAAGAAACAAACAACTGCTGAGACTGCCTAAAATTCGTAGTCCTGCTTAAATAATAACGCAACTGCCTGTGTACATCTAAAGTGTGCAAAATCTTTTCCCCCTTATTTTGGGGATCTGCATAAAAAGTGGGCAAATGAATAGTTTGGTTTAAAGCCACACTAGAGACCACCTTAGGCATAAAGGAAGGATTAGTACGTAATGATACCCTATCCTTATGGAAAATCAAAAAAGGCTCAACCGCCATAAGGGCCTGCAATTCAGAAACCCTTCTTGCAGAAGTAATGGCCAACAAAAAAGCAGTCTTCCATGACAAGTATTTCAATTCAGCAGTAGCCATGAGGCTCAAAAGGTTGTAGAGTAAGTTTCTCCAACACAAAATTGAGGTCCCAAGCAGGAGTAGGAGCTCTAATGGGGGTCTTATATTCTTTGCCCCTCTAAGAAATTGCTTAAACAAAGGATGAGAAAACAATGGTGGGTCACAATCATAGTGAGCTGAAATTGCTGCAGCATGAATCTTAATGGAAGAGAAAGACAAACCTTTGTCCAATAACTCAGTAAGATATTGAAGAGCCACACTCAAATTAGGCTCAGAAACCTCCAAATCCTTTGCTGCACTCCAAAATAAAATCTCTTCCATTTGTCTGCATACACTTTCCTTGTACTAGGTCTCCTGGCTTCCATAATCACATTCAAAACTTGTTGAGGAAGTTGAGACCTGCTGTGGTTCAAAACAGAATATGCCAGGCTGTTAGATGAAGAGAGTGAAGCTTGACATTGAGTAGATGACCGTCCCTCTGAGACAATAGGTGTGGAATCAAAGGTAAAGGCCATGGAGGCTTCCTTACCAGACTCCTCAGTAATGGGTACCAGTGTTGCCGAGGCCAATCTGGAGCTATTAAAATCATCCTTGGCTTGTCTTGTCTGACCTTTAGGAGTACCTTTGGGAGGAGAGGCAGAGGCGGAAAGGCGTACACATGAAGATTTTTCCAACTGAAAGAAAGAGCATCCACTTTCCAAGCTGTGTGATGAAACCTTTTGTGCAAAACTTTGGCAGCTGGTGGTTTAGTGGAGAAGCGAACAGATCTATGTCTGGAGTTCCCCATGACACTGTCAATTTTGAAATACATGAAGATCCAGTTTCCACTCGTGGGGATCCATGATTTGCCTGCTTAACACATCTGCTAAGGAGTTCTGTGCTCCCGGCAGAAACCTTGCCTGAAGATTTAGTTGCAAGCTGAGCGCAGTCTCCCACAAAATCATTGCTTGCCTGCATAGAGGATAAGAATGTGTTCCCCCTTGTTTGTTGATGTACCACATGACAGTTGTGTTGTCTGTTAGAATCAACACCTGCCCTGGAAGAAGTAACTCATTGAAAGCCATTAATGCAAACTGGACTGCCAACATCTACTTCATGTTGATATGTAGATGCTGTAGTCTGGCAGGCCACTTGTCTTGTATCCACTTTCCATTCAGATGAGCTCCCCAAGCTATGTCTGAGGCATCTGTCGTTAGAATCTGACTCGCCTCTGGCCGGGTCACAGAGTCCCTTGTTTAGGTGACATTCCTGAGCCCACCACAAAAATTCCTTTTGAATGCAAGGTATTATTTGAATGACAGTGTCCAAATCCTGGCAGTGCTGTGTCCATACATTTTTGAGATACCATTGCAGCTTCCTCATATGCAGTTTGGCATTGGGAAGCACCAGAATACAAGATGCCATGAACCCTAAGGCTTGAAGGACTGTCCTTGCAGTCAGCCCGGACTGAAGAGATAGTTGATGGAAGTAAAGTGAAAGATTCTTTTGTTTGTCCGGGGTTAAAAGGCCATCTGGGTTGCTGTATTCAGTCTCACACCCAGAAAGCACATGTCTTGAGAGGGTACTAGACTGGACTTTATTTCGTTCACAGAATACCCCAGGCATCTTAGCACTGCTATCACATATTCCAAATGCTGAAAAGGTCTTCCTTTTCTTGAGCCAGAATCAGGCAGTCGTCCAAGTAAGGATAGATTTGTATTCCTTTTAGCCTGAAGTAAGCTATCACTGGAGCCAGAACTTTTGTGAATACTCTGGGCAGTAGATAAGCCAAAGGGCAATGCAGAGAACTGATAATGGGAATTCCCAGCTCGAAAACGCAGATACTTCCTGCAACTTAGTCTGATAGGCACATGAAGGTAAGCCTCCTTGAGATCTAAAGTTACCATCCAATGATCTTTTCCCAGCAGAGGTAAAAGCTGTTGCAACGTCAACATCTTGAACTTGGGAATGTCCAGATAAGTGTTGAGGATAGACAAATCCAAAATTGGTCTCCACGTGTTCCCCTTTTTGGTACTAGGAACAGGCGAGAATAAAATCCTAGGCCCCTTTCTGGCACAGGAACCGGCTGAATGGCCCCTATTTGGAGTAACAGAGAAATTTGCTTGTGAGCCTCTTTTCTTTGTAGAGGAGGAATGTCTGGCATGCCTTTGAAAGGAGGCAAGGTATGGAAATAAAACCTGTAACCGTGGTGAATGATATCCAATACCCATCTGTCTTGGGTAATTAAACTCCAATTTTCTTTGAAAAGTGCCAGCCTTCCTCCCAAAGGTGCTGCCAGGCGAGAAGGCTCTGGCAGCTGAAAAGGCAGGTCATTGGGTCTGTTTACGAAAGGACTGACCCCTGCCCTCACCAGAAGACTGAGCAGGTGAACTCCCTGTTCTAGGCCTAAAAGAACCTTGAGCTCTGCCCCTGCCACGTCTAGACCTACCCCTAGACTGGGAATCATAAGAAGGATATGTCCACCCCTTAGTAGGCCAATTTCTACTAAACTTCGGTGGCTGAACCTGCAAAAAATCTTTAACAGTCTGCATAGACTTAGCCTTGTCCTCCATTTTCTTTAAAACTGCTTCCACAGGCGAACCAAACAACACATCAGATTGTAACGGAGCATCTAAAATCCTTGTCTTAACATGCTCAGCCAAATTCTGATCCCTCAACCAGGCATGCCTGCGAAGAACAGAACCAGTGGCAGCCACCCTCGAAGAGGCCTGTACAGCATCAAAACCACATTGCAAAGAATGCTTACCCACCTGTTCAGAAACATGAACTAAATCCTGCAACTCTTTACACTCAATACCTTCCGCCAGAGCATCCACCTTAGACTTCAATTGTGAAAGGAGATAATTTTGGTATTTTAACATGTGGAACTGGCAATTCAAAGCCCTCATGGCTAAAGTGGAAGAAGTATACACCTTCTTCCCCCATCTATCCAAAGCCCTTGCCTCTTTATCAGAAGGAACAGGATTTTTAACAACAGAAGCCTTAACACCTTTAGGCCCCTGAGAAACGGTTTCTGGGTCTGCCCTAGTACTCTTAAAAAGATACTTATGAGCTTCAGGCACCCTATAATACCTATCCGGTTTAACTGGGGCAGGAGGCAAAGAATCAGGGTTCAGGGAAGCCTCTGCAAAAACATCTTCCACCACATCCAGAACAGGAGGTATAGCCAAAGGCCTGTGCTGGGGTAAAAACAAAATTCCTTAGCCTTTTCCTGGAATCAGAAAAATCTTGACCTTCCCATTTAAAATGCTCCCTCATGGAATGAAGAGTCTCTGAAAAAGAAAAATCCTCAGGAGGAGAAGCCGAAGGAGTAGAATCATCTACATCAGAATCAGAATAAGGAGGATACTCCTGCAAGTCTTCAGCCTAAGACTCAGAAGCCTCCGAACACTGCTCAAAACTCTCAAGCTCAGGTTCCACCCTAGGCCTCTTATCAGGAGGGGGCATAGAACCTCTAATCATAGTAATCAAATCTTCTGCCATTTTAAGCATATGTTTCTTAGGCAGAGACCCTGAAGAACTAGGAGAAACCCCCACTGAAGTTAAACCTGGCCTGCCTCTCGAAGAAGCCTTGGAAACAGAAGGGGAGGACCTAACCACCTTAGGAAAGGAGGGGAGAACAGCTACCTGAGAAGCCCCCTCAGCCTGGCCTACCTCCTGAGAGGAAACATCCTGTAACAGTAAAGTCTCTCCCTGAGACTCCAAAGAGACTTCTGGCAGAACCTCCGGCTCCACCGAGCCCTCTAAAGAACCGACGTCCGGGACAGACGGTTCTTCCAACCTAGGCTTTGCTGCTTTGTCCTTGCGCTTTTTGGCCAAGCGGGCGTCGGAGCATCCAACGGCATTTTATAATTACAACGCTTCCCAAAAACTAACCTGGCACAGTCTAACCTTCTCTTAATAGTGCGTTTGTTAAATCTAGCACAAGAGCGACATCCAACAACGTCGTGCTCAGGCCCTAAGCAAGGTATACACAAGGTATGGTAATCCCTATGAGGTATCTGCTTCCCACAAGAAATACAATTATTCACTTTTTCTGACATCCGGTTAAATACTGAGGCAAGAAAAAAACAAAATATTCCCCAACGGGGTACTTAGCCAACTTTGATTCGGTCTGAAACTCCGACTTCAGAAAATTTCAGAACGCCAACCTGCACTCGCAATACTGCTTCTGCATCGGACCATGCGGCAAAAAAGACTGAGGATATGACGTCGGTCATGCGCATTTGTACCCTGACGTCCTGACGTCAGACTAATGCGCCCTGACCGACGTCAGCCTTATACTGTGGTATTCGGGCCGACTGGGACAGCGGACTACCCCAAGTGTTAGGACTGCAGCAATGTGGGATGAAGAACATCCATGATTTCAACTCCACTCCTGTCAGTTTGAACAAAATGTTTTTCAGTTTTTGTCAAGGAAAATGTAAGAAAACTGGCAAAGAAGACTGCAGAGATGGAGACAGAAACAACCTACCCTATTGTGCCACAGCAAAAAGTGTAATTTACTAAAGGTAATTCACTTCTGTGTGACCTGAAAGTACAGTTGTCCAAAATTTTACCATAACAGTAGATGTTCTACTTCTCATTGTTACAGTGGTCTTTACATTTGGGATATTCTGCCAAGGACAGCCTAATGGCCGGCCAGTATACCAAAGCCTTTACATCTTTACAGCATTGTATGTCAGACATATGTCCTATGTACAAGGCATCAGGTACATATGTAATGCATGGACACCTAAACTTCATAACTGAGGTGCCCCAGGAGGACCACAGCAACCCCAGAGAAACAATAACATTCCCATTCAAGAAAGGAAATCAGGATAAAAAGGATGCAAGACAAAACCCCTCGGCCAACAGTAGGGCAACAGAAAAATAAAAATACTGAAAAGTAAGACATCTGCTGTTATGGTAAGATTCTAAACAACTGCACTATGTCCTGTCTTATCAATGTTGCAGGTTTCTTTATACTTAGAAGAGTACAAATCCTGAAAAAGTACTGGAAAAGCTCACACGCAGACTCTGCTACAGCTTGCTGTAAGGGAGTTTGCTTTTGCTATCTTGTATTTTGTATTACTTTATTGCCCTTTTCCATTTTGTAATTTTATTTTCTTTACACTGCTTTTAATTGCATATTAAAACTAGGAAAGAGACCACAGCTGTGCCTGTGTCTCTTGTGAGTCATACAGAAATATTTCCCACCCTCCCTTTCTGGTGCTGTTATGTTCTTAAACTCAATTGTCCTTTTAGCTGCCTGCCTCTTAAGTTAATCTGACCACATATCTCCTTCCCTCTCCCCTTTTACTGGCTGTTTTGAGTAAGCACAAAAGTATCATTTTGTGAAACCACACCCCTTCAACTATTTAAATTTATTGGCCATCCCACTGCATTCTTTGGAACCAGAATACAAAGTGCTCACCACCTATCACGCTATCTTTCTCTTTTAAAATTAGTGGCTCTCCACTTAGGTTCATAGATTAGTACTAAGCTAACTGCCCTTGTGAGCCATTTGAAGCCTAGCCAATAATCCCTTGTGAGACTCAAACCCTGCACCTTGTGTTTGTAAGGCAAACACCTTAACCATTAGGCCACCCTCCCACCTAACTTAAGCTTAAGTTACCCCCTCTATCATATCTAACTGCTTAATGCACACTGCAGTGCTTAGGTTATTAACCCATCTTCTTCCATCTTATCTTTAAAATCTGCAACATCTGTTGCAAAAGCATCAATTATAGTAGAGTCCACATTCGGCCTCTCAGCAGTCATCTTGGGATTAGTGCTTCTGTTTTCTCCTGGGAAGAGAAGGAGCATGGGGACATTATTTCCTGGAGACTGCTGATCACCAGAAAGCCTAATAACTGTTTCATTGGTGAAAGCTTGGAATTTGTGCTTAGATTCTGCTCCTGGTGAAAGAAGGAGCAGACTGCATTTGTTTCGGATTGTTTCTGGTTGGGCAGTGAGTGTCTGTGCTTGACACTGCTGACTGGTCTAGTTGTTATTCTAGGCATCTACCAGGAAAAGGCTACAACAAGCCTACAGACCCTTGCATCATCTGGGACAAGACTGTGGATCACCTAATAGGCTGTGGCCTGCTTCTCATCTTGTGACTGGTGCTACTGTTTTGCTTCTGGTGAAAGAAGATGCAAAGGTGCATTGTATCCCAGCAAAGTGAAGCTGTGGAGAGACCAGCACTAGTAGCAGTCAGGTAGTAGCCATCCACTCGACTCCCCTCATTTCATCATTCTTGACAAGCTAATTCTTTGTTTTCAGTAAATAGTGCTTGATTTGTTTCTAACTTCAGAGTACCTGTCTAAATACTTCATCCTTATTTACTTAACATTTGTTTACCAAAAATGTCTGACTGTGACAGAGTTCATTTTCAGCAGAGGCTCAGGAAGAAAAGCTCCAACCATATGTCTTTGGAGCATGGGAGGAAACCGGAGCAAATCCACGTGAACACAGAGAAGGCATGCAGACTCCACACAGAAGACACCTCAGCTGATAATTTAATAGAGAAGCCTCTTGCTGTGAGGCGATAACGCTAACCACTGGACCAATATGCCACCCAGATTTTCAGGATCTACTTATTAGTTTCCCCTCAAGTGTCTGGCAGTGCCCTGTATAGACATACAAATCTTGAGTGACATTTTTCAATTAAAAACACAAATGAAATTTCACCAGTACCTAGTTTCACACAAGACAACTAGTTTCCAGTGACGAGCACTGTCCCCGAAGTTCCAAACTGGATTCTCCCAACAATGCTTTATATTCTCACTCCAACTGTTTAATCAATAAAAAGGGTCTGTTGCCAAGGATATGAACTTTCCTACCAAGTCCATTACCAGCCTGGTGGATATGGGCACCCTGAGGCAATGCAGAAATTGTCTCATGTTTACTGACAACCAGCTAATTCTCAATTAAAGTGATATGGTAAGTGAAAGATGTATTTACACAATGTCACTGAAGGCAAAGCTCTCACATAAAAATACTCCTAATGCCAACAAGACTGTCAGTAGTACACATGCTGCACCATCACACACAATTCAAAGGAGACATATAGACCCTCATATGCTGAGGAATTGAAATGTAACCTTCCTAAACTCCAAAGACCTCCTGCATGATGTACACATAACAAATACACTCTTTCAAAAGAACACCCACATCAAGACATACAATCACATCTCATAGAGACTCTACTTCTAAGACCATAAGGCAACCCACCACACCATCCAACATTTGGGTTACTGGAGACTCCATCGAGAGACGCACTGATGCCCCTCTCACATGGCTGAGTAAGAAGAAAGTCACGTCAGTTGCTTATCAGGAGCTAGTATTTGCCACATTACGCACGCACTCGGGTCATTGGACCACAAGCACCAGTTTGACTCAGTCATAGTCCATGTGGGTGGGTGTCAATGACCTGAGATGTATCTCACTAGACTATATGAAAACAGACATCATGAAGCTCTCGGAATATGTGTCCCAGATTTGTATGAGCTTACCATTGCGCATTAGTTTACCTTCTCCAAGGAAGAAAACCACAAAACAAACAGAAGATGAATAACTAATAATTGGCTTAGTTTCTGGTGTCATTCTAAGGGGGTGCAATATTTGTTAGCATGGAAGGAGAGGGTCAACAGACCAAGCTGCTTTGCCAGGGATGGTCTGCACCTCTCCCTTCTAGGCTTACGAATATTAGCTAAAACATTGTCTTCCCTATAGTGCTTTTTTTAGGTAATGCCAAACTGAAAGTACTTCTGAAATATCAAATCAAAACCAAGAAATTCTAAAGGTATTCCCGCTCAATGCTATGAGTCTAAACAAAAAACTCTACTCCCTAGAAGCTCTCTTCACCCTAGAGAATGCTGATGTCTGTGCAGTCACTGAGACATGGTTTAAAGCCATGGATAGCACACATACAGTGCAAGATAATGATGCCTTCCACACATTTAGATCAGCGACAGTGACTAAAGGTCGAGGGGTCTCAATTTACATCAAAAATAAATATACCTCAAGGCTGACCAAACAGGACAATGCATTTGAGCTACTCCATGTTCAAATTACCACGGTCAAAATCCAATACCACTTCCTTACAAGATATAGGTCCCCCTCTAAGACCCAGGAATCCCATACCAAGTATTTAAACTTATTGGAAACACTCACCATCCTACCCAATACTGTATTCATGGGCGACTTTTATTACCCCACTACTAACTGGGAATCCTATATGACAGCAAACATGCAGGCACAGAGATTCCTGGATTTTGTAAACACACACTTCCTGGACCAGACTTTCAATACACCACCAGGGGTGCAACCATACTGGATCTGGTCCTCACTAATATGGGAGAGAGCTGCACACCCCCTAGTGTAATGTCTTCTCTGGTAAGGTCAGAATACAAAATGATCTCCTTTGAAGTAAAAATAAAACCTGGACCCTGAGCTAATCATGGAATATTTAGGAACTACTCTAAGGGTAACCTCTCCTGCTATTACGTGAAAACCTGGCAAAATCTGAAGCCCCCATAAACCCTAAGAACACTTCTGCTTATGCAGAAGTGTTCACAGAAACCCTATATAAGCATTTTTATAGCTGCATAGAGTTGTACCCGTCAATAAGAAGTACAGAACTAACTCAAAAAACAAGCCACCATGGTGGGATCACAAAATCAATACGCTGTTTAACAGAAGGAAGAAAATCATGACAAAAATTAGGAGGTGCAGCACCCAGAAGGATAAAGGCACGGACTAAACAAAAAAACTTAGAGGACAAATTAAGTCTACCCAAGCCAAATTTGAGGTAAATTTAGCCTCCCAGGCCAAGGACAACCACAAGTCATTCTTTAGTTATGTCCGCAACCTCAAAGGCAACGCACAATTGCGTGCAGAAACCATTGTAAATGGAGCAACCTATACTGAGTTGAAGATATAAGCAAACCCACTGGTCGATAAATTGAGCTCCAACTTTACCACTCTCTCCCCCTCAACCTTGCCTCAGGAAATACCATCAAATGTAACTTCTCCTGTTATCACTGGGCAACAGACGTTAATGCTCTCTCGAAGGCCAGGAGCACTGCATCAATGGGCGCAGACAATATCCCAGGATGCCTTCTAAATAGCATGAAACATGACCTATCAGGCCCTCTGAAATTGTTATTTAACTGTAGCCTCCAAAGTGGCTTTGTGCCTCATGAATGGAGAACAGTAACAGTCATCCATCTGCACAAAGGTGGGCCATCTACAGACTCTGGAAACTACAGACCCATAAGTCTCAGTAGTCTTATATGCAAAGCCATGGAAAGAATTCTTATGGAAATAATCAATACTGATATAGTAAACCTCCAGACACTGGACTCAACCCAATTTGGTTACAAGGGCAGGTCATGCTTACTCAACCTGGTGGACTTCTTTGAGAAGGTCACCAAAGCAATGGATGAGTGCAAAATGGTTCACATTGCCTACTTTGACCTGGCCAAGGCATCTGAGACAATACCGTACTTGGCATTGTTGACAAACTCAGAGGTTAGGTACAAACCCATATGTCACCCAGTGGGTAGCCAACTGGCTCACAGACAGGAGCCAGGAAGGTAAAATTGGGGAGGCCAGTCACAAGTGGAGTCCCTCAAGGATCAGTCTTTGGACCACTCCTTTTTGGTATTTACTTCTCTAAAGTCCAAACCAATGCCAATGATCTCTGGCTGCCTATATTTGCAGATGATTGCAAATTAGGAGCTGTCATTAAATATCACACGGACACAAATGTTGTCCAGGACAGGCTGAACAGGCAAACAAATGGTATCAAAGCCATAGACTAAAACTAAATGCCAAGAAATGCATAACAGTATCCTAAAGGAAGTAAGCCATATCATATTGAAAACACACCCCTTAGAGTTAACCCAGTAGTCTGGAACTTGGGGGCACACACACATAGTAATCTAGCCTTTGACCATCATGTGTCTGCATTAGTGAGGAAATCACTCTATGTTGCACAACTTATAAACAATATGGCATCTAGGTCCAAGGAAGTCATTCTCCCACTGTATTCAGCATTCATCGGACCTATCATGGAGTACAATTCCCCCTTTGGTATGTACCTAACCAGGCATATCCAACAAATGGAATGTCCACATAGGTTCCTCACTAAATGAAGGGCACAAGTAAAATGTCCTATACAGACTGCCTCAAGGCCCCATCCATGTACTCAGTCTCCTACAGTCTGTTGACAGGAGATTTATGCCTGTCATACTGGACATTGTCAGACCCCACTCTGATGGACCTGCTGCATATCAGCAAAACAAACAGCACCACAATTACCTGTTC
This sequence comes from Protopterus annectens, assembly GCF_019279795.1. Taxonomy (NCBI): domain Eukaryota; kingdom Metazoa; phylum Chordata; order Ceratodontiformes; family Protopteridae; genus Protopterus; species Protopterus annectens. The sequence continues at coordinate 1,018,940,504 of NC_056725.1, forward strand.
TAAAGACTTAAACCTTGCCTGTGATATAAATAGGACCTGCTGGAGAGGCAGGTATGTAGCCCAGAGACTACCACATATCTGGAACAGGCTCCCCATCCATGTGAAACAGAGTTCCTCCCCAACAAAATTCAGCAGTAACTTGGACAACTGGATGGGAAACCTGAAATTCATCCCTGGCTTGGCACCTATGTCTCTAATGGACACAGGCAACCTGTAAATGGTTCATCTTCCAGGCCCCTGCTTGTAAATGTTTCATCTCCCAACCCCCTGCTTACACTTATCAAGGGTATCAGAACTTGTCAGATATTTAGGATGCATGGCTAGGCTTAAAAAGGCCCTTGTAGTCGTTGGCCTAGTAAACACCTATGAATGTGTGGGAAGGCAGAGAACAGCCTTGGCCGTGGAAATGACATCCAACTTATAATGCTTAGTAAAAGTATGGACAGAAGACCAAGAAGCAGCTTCCAAGATGGATCTAGTATTCGGACCCTTGAAAAAAGCACCAGAAGAGGCTACTGCCCCAAAAGAATGAGACTAAACCAAACAGGAAAGCTGCTTGCTATAAAAAGAATAATAAAAAATTGGCCGTGGAGATCCATGAAGAGATGGTTTGCTTAGACACTGCCAAACCCAATTTCCTGGTATGAAAGAAAAAAAAGTTATTTACTCGCCATAACATTCTATCTGTGCTGTCTATCTACATTCATTCTTGACAGATGAGTTTGGTTCAGATTTCGGAACTGACTCGGCCATTACTACAGCTCGCTCCAGCCAAAATCTCTCGAGCTTCAGCTCTACCCAGAATCTCTCTCAATTACCTCAGACCGAGTTTGCAGAAGATATATATACATACATGTAAAGATATACATAAGGTAAGACAAGTGGAAGCCTTATATGCTGTGCTTAAGTAACAAAATAAGGATTCAAATGGATTTAGTCCACTCCACCAAAAAACTTAGAGGTTGGGGGATGGAAAGGGGGGGTCAAGAATGAATGAAGATAGACAACACAGATGGAATGTTATGTCTTTATCCAATGTTGTTTATCTTCATTTCATCCTTGACAGATGGGACAGAGTCCCCAGCTGCTTAAAATTTTGGTTGGCATTCTGGAAAAATGTTCCTGAGCATCATCGAGCTAAAGGACGATCGTCCACTCAAGACCAGATCCAGTTTGTAATGAGTAATAAAGGTTTGGGGAGTAGCCCAAGCAGCTGCTGTGCATATATTGTCCATTGAAGCTCTGGCTTGAAAGACAGCTGAAGTGGCTATAGACCTTGTTGAATGAGCTTTGACTGGTTTTGGCAAAGTCAAATTATTGTTGTCATAGGTAAATGAAAGGCAGTCTTTCAGCCATTTAGAAAGTGTAGTCTTGCTGACTTGCCTTGCCCAATTTTGCTTTGGAAAAAGAAACAATTCATTAAATTGTCTTATGTTTTTTTGTACTATGAAGGTAGACGTGTAGTTGTCTATGTGCATCTAGTAACTGCAAGGCATACTCCTTTGTTAGAATAGCTAGGAAAGAAAACTGGCAAATTAATTGTCTGGTTAATATTTGTTTCTGAGACAACCTTGGGGAAAAAGGAGGGATTGGTTTGAAAATATACCTTATCCTTATGGACAATAAGATAAGGAGCTTCTGATGATAAAGCTTGGATCTCTAAAATCCTTCTTGGCAGAGGTAATGGCTACCAAGAAGTGTGTCTTCCATGATAAAAATTTTAGGTCACATTCTGCAGAGGGTTCAAAAGGAGGATGTATCACTGCCTGTAAAACTAGGTTCAAGTCTCAAGGAGGAGTCAGTTCTTTCTATGGAGGTCTTTAGCAGAACAGTCCCTTTAAGGAACAATTTACAAAGTCTATGAGAGGCTAAGGATCATTCATCCAAACCATTATGGAAATGTGAAATAACAGCTAACTGAATTTTGATAGTAGAAGGAGAAGCTCCATTATTACACAGAGTGGCTAAAAATCTAGAACTTGTTCTGTGAATGCTGAAAAAGGATCTATTTGCTTTTCAAAGGCCCACATGGTAAATCTTTTCCACTTACTGGTGTAAATCTTTCTAGTGGAATGTTTGTAAGCTGACAATAGAATTTTCCGTGCTGGGGAGGAAATGTTTGTACACCTAGCAGTAAAATGAACTGCAGGAACCAAGCAGTCAGCTTGTGGTTCAGAATGTTTGGGTGAACAGGACTATCTGGATGGGACAGAAGATCTGGCCTTGGGTCCAGAATCCACAGTTGTTGAAATAGATAAGGCCAAAGAAAGGGGAAACAAACTTGTCGAGGCCAAAAGGGGGAAATGAGGATCACATTGCTCTTTAACCTGAGTGCTTTCTGCAGGAATTTGGGAATCAGAGGTACTGGGGGAAAGGCATATAGGAGATTGGGGGGCCAATCATGGAGAAGAGCATTTCTGGGTGAATGTTCCGGAGGAAGAATCAGAGTGAAGTAACTTATGTGCTTGTTTAGTGGAGAAATGAAATGATCGTAGCAAAGTTAACCCCACTGTTGGAAGAGCATCTTTGCCACTTTTTGAATGAGAGACCACTCATGAGGCTGAAGGATGCATCTGCTCAGCTTATCCACAATTACATTGGAACTCTCCAGAATGTACACTGCTATTAGAAAGCGGTTGGAAGACATGGTCCACTGCCACACTCAGACAGTTTCTCAACAAAGAGAGTAAGACCTGGTTCCTCCTTGTTTATTGATGTACCAAACAACTGGCATATTGTCTGTTTGGATTGCAATCATCCCTTAAGGAAAAACTGTTTGAAATGCTTGCAATGCAAAAAACACTGCTCTTATCTCCACGACATTGATGTGCAAGTTAGCCTCTATTGGGGGGGCCAAGTGCCTTGGACTGTCTTGCCCAGAAACTGCACCCCCCACCACATCTGGGAGGCGTCTGGTGTCACTATGGCTGTGGGTTCTGGAAGGACAAAGGGATGACCCTGAGAAATTGGTCGGACTGTATACACCAAAAAAGGTCCATTTTGCAATGGGTGGTGATCAGAACTTGATTCGACAATGGGTGACGAAGGATAGACCACTGGGAGGCTAGCATCCATTGCAGAATTTATTTGCATATGTAGTGTGGCTCGAGGCACTAAAGTTATGGAAGCTGCCACAGAACCTAGGGCTTGTAGGACTAAATGTGCTGGATCCTTCTTTCTGTGAAGTAATGGTTGTACCTGATTGACCAGTCTTTGATGTCTCTCTAGAGGAAGAGAAGTTAATAATTTCTGAGTGTTCAATAATGCTCCTATGAATTCCAAAGTTTGTGTTGGGGTTAAAAATGAATTTTGTAAATTTACTGTTATTCCCAGATGGAAGCAGATATTCAGGGTGTAGTCCCTGGCTAATAGCAACTGATGCTTGGTCGAAGTGTTTATGAGCCAGTCATCCAAGTACGGAAACACTCAGAATCCTTGCAGTCTCAAGTGAGCTGCTACAACTGCCATGCATTTGGTTAACACCCTAGGGGCTCTGGTGAGTCCAAAGGGCAGCACTCTGAATTGGTAATTACTGGCTCCCAGCTGGAAGCAAAGAAACCTTCTGGAGCGTTGTCCGTTTTTATGTAATAATATGCATCTTGAAGGTCTACACAGCACATCAAGTCATCTTTCTTTAGAAAGGGAAGGATAGACTGTACCATGACCATCTGGAACTTTGTTTGTCAAACTGATTTGTTCAGTACACTGAGGTCCAGTATTGGTCTCCAGTCCCCTGTCTTTTTTGGCACTAAAAAGAATCCAGAGTAAGTTACAGATCCTTCTTGGTCTGGAGGGACTTGCTGGAAGACTCTCTTGTCCAGCAGTTTTTGAATTTCTTGGACTGCTGAATCCCTCTGATTGGGTGGAAAATCTAAGATTTTCATGTAAACAAGGGGAGGTTGAGAAAAAGGAATAGTACAGCCCCTGGAAAAGTACAGTTGTGTATACTTACCATAAATGTAGATGTTCGAGTGTATTCACTGTTGCAGTCATCACACTTAGGTTGATTCCCAAAGCTGAAGAATGGGTGGAGGCAGTCAAGAAGAGTTGGGGCTGGCTAGTATGCCCTGCAGGACTGCTGTTGCAAAGCCCACCCTGGATTTGTAAAAGATAGGCAGGTGGTAATGCTTGATGAAGGTATGAACTCCAAGTAGCAGCTTTCAGAACGTCCCTGGTAGGGACTCCTCTGAGAAAGGCTGTAGAGGGTGAAGTTGCCCTTGTGGAATGCGTTCCGACTCCCTGAGGGGGTAGTTTCCCATGGTGTTTGTAACAGAAATGAATATGGTGTGCTATCCATTTGGAGATGGTTTGTTTTGATATGGGCTTGCCCTCTGCCCCTGGTGCAAAGCTGACTAGTAACTGGCCAGATTTCCTAAAGGGCTTAGTCCTATCAAGGGAGAATCTGAGCTGTCTGTGCACATCTAAAGAGTGCAGGATCCTTTCCCCCTTATTTTGAGGATTAGGGAAGAAGGTGGGCAAATGGATAGACTGGTTGAGAGCCACACTGGACACCACTTTAGGCATGAAAGTTGGGTTAGTTCTGAGGGAAACCCTGTCAGTATGAAAAATAATAAAGGTTTCCGCAGCCATAAGTGCTTGTAGCTCAGACACTCTTCTAGCTGAAGTGATGGCCAGAAGCAAGGCTGTTTTCCAAGAGAGGAATTTTAACTCTGCTGACACTGCAGGCTCAAAGGGAGGTAGCGTTAGCTTTTCCAATACAAAGTTAAGGTCCCAAGCAGGGGTGGGGGCTCTTCATGATGGCCTTAAGTTGTTAAGCCTCTCTCAGGAATTGCTTGATAGAGGTGGCTCAGTGCTGTAATGAGCACAGATGGCAGAGTCATGAATCCTAATGGAGAGGGAGAGGGAGAGGCCTCTGTGGAGTAGGTCTGCTAGGTAATACAGGATGAGAGGCAAGGAGGGCTGTGCTGTATCTGCTCCTTTAGTATGAATCCTGGAAAAATACCTTTTCCACTTGTCAGCATAGGATTTCCTTATACTGGGTCATCTGGCTTCATGAATGACATCCAGTACCTGCTTGCTTAGGCTGGCCACTGGAGGAGAAGTCAAGGGATAAGCCAGGCTGCAAGGTTCAGGGTCTGCAACTGTGGATGCAAGAAATGTCCCTCCTGCTGAGTCAGGAGAGTAGGGATTTGGGATAGGTGCCATGGAGGCAATGGTGACAGACTGCTCAGTAGTGCGTACCAGTGTTGGTGTGGCCAGTCTGGGGCAATCAGGATTGCCCTTGGTCCTTCCTCCTTTATCTTGAGTAATACTCTTGCAAGAAGAGGTAGAGGGGGAAATGCATAGATTGAGAGGTTTGCCCACAGGAAGGATAGGGCATCCACTTTCCAGGCAATGTTGTGAGGTACCCTGGTGTAGAATTTGCTGAGCTGGTGGTTGTAGGGGGAGGCAAATAGGTCCACCTTCGGAGTACCTCATTTCTGGGTAACAAGGCTGAATGTGTTGGGGTTTAATTGCCACTCGTGCAGGTCTAGGAGATTTCTGCTTAAGTTGTCTGCCAGAGCATTTTGGTTACCTGGCAGGAATTGCATTTGTAGGTGAATGTGCATGGTTGAGGCTGTGTTCCACAGGGACATGGCTAGCCTGCAGAGTGGGTAAAGTACAGTTTTGTACCTACCATAAATGTAGATGTTCGAGTGTTCACACTGCTGCAGTCACCACACTTGGGTTATCTGCCGTCAGGCGGTCCTGCAGCCAGCCTGAGTTCCAAAGTCTTGGTCCGGCGTCGGTTGCGGTCACTTCTTCCCTGACGTCAGTGCGACAGGGGTATAAAAGAGGCAGCCGACACCATTTTCTTCAGTTTTTCTTGTCCTAGATGTCAGGTGCCCCCAAATAGGAAGGCAATACATAATTCTAAGTAAAATACATAAGTAGAAACAATAGCTACAGCTGTAAACAAATACACCATATAGAAATACATCATATAGATTGTATAAAAAGGGAGGTATAGATAAAACCCAGGTAAGAAGAGGGGATGGTGGGAGGGTAACCTGGACTGCAGCAGTGTGAACACTCGAACATCTACATTTATGGTAGGTACAAAACTGTACTATGTTCATCGTGTTACACTGCTGCAGTCGTCACACTTGGGTTGAATCCCAAAGCTAAGGCTGGGTGGTTGGTACTAAACAGGGTTTGGAGAAGCTAGTAGGTCCTGCAGAACTGCAGTGGCAAAGCCAGCTCTGGTTTTTGAGTTTAAAGGTAAGTGGTAGTGCTTGGTGAAGGTGTGCACTGAACTCCCAAGTTGCAGCCTCCAAAATATCCTTGGTTGGTACCCCTCTGAGGAAAGCTGCTGATGTTGCTGTAGCCCTGGTGGAATGGGGCCTGATGTTACCAGGTACAGGTTTCCCATGGTGTGTGTAGCAGAAACGCATACAATGTCCTATCCATTTTGAAATGGTCTGTTTTGAGATAGCCTTTCCTTGTGATCCTGCAGCATAGGATATAAAGAGTTGGTCAGATTTTCTGAAAGCCTTAGTTTTATCAAAGTAGAAATGTAATTGCCTGTGAATGTCCAAAGAATGTAGGAGCCTTTCACCTTTATTCTGGGGATTTGGATAAAAGGTGGGTAAATGAATGGTTTGGTTTAGAACCACACTGGATACCACCTTTGGCATAAAGGAAGGGTTAGTTCGTAAAGAGACTCTGTCTTGATGAAAAATGATGAAAGGCTCCACTGCCATTAGTGCCTGTAGCTCTGAGACTCTTTGTGCTGAAGTTATTGCTAGCAGCAGGGCAGTTTTCCATGATAAAAATTGTAAATCGGCTGTAAAAGCTGGTTTGAAGGGCGGTAGTGTAAGTTTTTCCACAACAAAGTTGAGGTCCCAAGTTGGTGTTCGTGATCTCCGGGACGGTCTTATGTTCTTAGCCCCTCTGAGGTATTGTCGTAGTAATGGATGTGAAAATATAGGAGGATCCGTGTTGTAATGAGCTGAAATAGCTGAAGAGTGGATCTTAATAGATGAAAAGGAAAGACCTTTGTGCAACATCTCAGTTAAATATTGCAAAATCTGAGGAATATTTGGGACAAGAGGATTTTACAGAATTTTTTCCATTTGTGTGAGTAGGTTTTCCTGGTGCTGGGTTTCCTGGCCTCCAGAATGACATCCATAACAGCTTTAGAGAGAAGCGCTTACTGGTTGTTTAGGTAATCTGCCATGCAGCCAGACTTAAAGTCTTGAGCTGGCTGTGCAGAATCTGATTGTTTTGCTGAGTCAGCAGGTGAGGAATTTGAGGTAAAATCCATGGTGGGCCTTGAGCCATGTTCCTTAATATTGGATACCAGATTTGGCGTGGCCAGTCTGGAGCAATGAGTATCATTTGTGGCCTCTCTAATCTGGCTTTCAGCAGCACCTTTGCCAGAAGAGGCAGTGGAGGTAAGGCATACACTGTTAATGTTTTCCAACTGAATGAGAGGGCGTCCACTTTCCAAGCTAGTGTGTGGTATGTCCTTGTGCAAAATTTCCGTAGTTGGTAGTTTTGGGGGGGAGGCAAACAGATCTATATCTGGGCTCTCCCATTTTTTAGTTATCATTGTGAATACTTGTGGATCTAGTTTCCACTCATGAGGATCCATGATATTTCTGCTTAGTTTGTCTGCCAATGTATTTTTCTTTCCTGGCAGGAACTGTGATTGTAGTTGAACTTGGTAGGTCAGTGCTGTGTTCCACAAGGTCATTGCTTGCCTGCATAGGGGCTAGGAATGTGTGCCCCCTTGTTTGTTTATGTACCACATCACTGTGGTGTTGTCCTTCTTTATTAGAAGTTGTCCTGGATGTAGGAGGTCCTTGAAAGCTGTTAGGGCATTTTGTACAGCTAGCATCTCTTTTTGATTGATGTGGAGATGCATTTGATCTGCAGACCACTTGCCCTGAATACACTGTCCTGCCATGTGTGCTCCCCAGGCGTAATCCGATGCATCTGTTGTTATTGTTTGCCTGGCTGTGGGTAAGGTGAAAGGCTGACCCTTGTTGAGGTGACCAGCCTGAGCCCACCACAGAAACTCCTGTTGAAGGCAGGGAATTAGTGGTATTATTGTTTCCAAGCTGTGGCTGTGTTGAGTCCATATGCTTTTCAGGTACCATTGTAATTTCCTCATATGCAGCTTGGCATATGGAATTAGTAGTATGCAAGATGCCATGAATCCCAAGGCCTGCCGAATTTTTCCTGCAGGGAACTGGGTCTTTGTTGCCATCATTTTGAAGTATTGAGTCAGTTGTCCTTGCTTGTCTGGCATGAGATAAGCCATCTGGGCCGTTGTATTTAAGCTGGCACCCAGGAATATTATGTCTTGTGAGAGCACTAGTTTTGACTTCTTTTCGTTTACTGTGTACCCTAGGCAACTTAGTAGGTTTTTTACAAACGCCAGATGTTTTAAAAGAATGTCCTTGCTTTCTGCTTGAATAAGGCAGTCGTCCAGGTATGGATATATTTGAATTCCTCTTTGTCTGCAGTATGCAATTACTAGTGCCAGGCATTTTGTGAAGACCCTGGGCACAGTAGATAAGACAAAGGGCAGTACAGAGAATTGGTAATGAGTTGAACCTGCTATAAATCGGAGGTATCTTTTGCAATTTTGTCTGATAGGGAATTGAAGGTATGCCTCCCTGAGGTCTAACGTTACTAGCCAAGCCTTCCTGCCCAGCATGGGAAGAAGTTGCTGTAGTGTGAGCATCTTGAATTTGGGTACTTCCAGGTATGTGTTTAAAATTGAAAGGTCCAGAATGGGTCTCCAGGCTTTGTGAGTCTTTAGTAAAATCTTTGTCCTTGCTCCTGTGTAGGAACCTGTTGAATGGCTCTCATGTCCATGAGTGCTGTAATTTGTCTTTGAGCCTCTGCCCATTGATATGGTGGCAGGTTTGGCATTCCTTTTATCCTTGATAAAGTGTGAAAGTGGAACCTGTATCCCTGAGACACAATATTTAGGACCCATTTGTCTTTTGTGATGATGTGCCAATTGCCTGCAAAAAGTGCAAGTTTTCCTCCCAAGGGAGCTGCCAAGAGGGATTTGCTTGGCAGTCTGAGGGGTAAGTCATTGTGACTGTCTTCTGGTAGTTTGAGACCTGTCTTCTCCTCCTTTCTGGGTTGTGGCACCCCATTGTCGAGGCTTGTAAGAGCCTTGTGGCTGACCTCTATCCCTTGGGCATCTGTATTTGCCCCTCTGTGGTCTGTCAGAAGTTGGAAAGGACCAGTTTTTGGCTGGCCAATTACTGCTGAAACGAGGGGGTTGAACCTGTAAAAAAAATCCTTGACTGTCTGCATAGATTTTGCCTTATCCTCCATTTTCTGTAAAACCTCTTCTGCTTTCACACCAAATAAAACATCCTGCTGTAAAGGTGCATCCAATAACTTTGCTTTAACACGATCAGGTAAAGTTTGTTCTTTTAACCAAGCATGCCTACGAATGACAGACCCTGTTACTGCTGCTCTACAAGAAGCTTCCAATGAATCAAATCCACATTGCAGAGTATGTTTTCCCACTTGTTCTGCTGCATGCAACAAATCTTGTATTTCCTTGTAATCAGGCTGCTCTGCATGTGAGACATCAAATATTGTTGATATTACAGCATGTGAAACTGGCAATTTAAGGCCCTCATAGCTAGAGTAGCTGAGGTATATACTTTCTTTCCCCATCTGTCTAGTGCTCTAGAATCCCTTTCAGAGGGTACAGGATTTTTAGCAACAGAGGCCTTAACCCCTTTGGGACCCTGGGAAATGGTTTCTGGGTCAGCAACAGGGCTTTTATATAAGAATTTGTGTGAGTCAGGGACTCTGTAGTATCTGTCTGGTCTGGCTGGTGCAGGAGGTAATGAAACGCAAGAGGCCAGCATAAGCAGTCAAAATCCTTTTATTACTAAAAAATATATATAAATTACAGAACAAAAATGTCCTGAAATGAAAATAACAAACTGGTTTCGGCTTAACAGCCTTCTTCAGTGTGATTATCTTAAACTCAAATGTCCAGTGTCATGAATATTTATATATTACATCAACCAATGACAACAATGGTATAGTCCAACCCCTAAGTTGGAAACAAAATACAAAGAAATAATACCAAAATCCAAGTATTTTAAACATAATTTACGTATATGGAAAGAAGTGTTAGTGGGCACAAAGTAATATCAAGCATATACAGAATGTTAATATGTATATATATATATATATATATATATATATATATATATATATATATATATATTGTGTAACATAACTGTAAGACAAAAATATGTCAAGAAAAACATATATAAATAGACTGCAAGGACAATATATACGAAAGAGTATAGCTAATTTATGTATGTATAGAAAGTAACAATATTCATCCAAATTATTACTGCACATATCCAGTTTTCTGAAAAAGATGGATAGTCAAGTATTTTCATCAGGAAAAGGAGATATTCATATAACTATATGACCCTTCAAAAGTATCTAAAATAAGGGTATACTAAGACCAAAACATCACTATAATAATACAATAATATAAACTGGTGACATCATTATTACCAAAACAGTCTGACAGAGCAACAGGTATTAGATGTGTATCATATGGTAACAACGGATATCCTAATAGTAATACATATTACAACAAGTTAACTGTATTGGGCCATTATTCAAATCTTAGTCCATTGTATCCCAAACCATTTGTATAGATGGTCATTAAGTCCAGGGGGAAAAAGAGCCATTAGATGAATGATCCAATATTTTTCTTTATGGTTGAGAATACTGTGCCAACCTTGTATGTTGCTCCGGTCACCAGTACTTTTGTCGATGACCGAAAACATAAATTTAGCATTTGGATGTTTAATTGTGTGTCTGTACAGTGCATTAGTATCCTTCTTCTTCCTGATATCACTCCTGTGCCGACCAATCCTAATTCTTAGTGAGCGTGACTTTTGTCCAACATAAAATGCAGAGCATTGACATGTGGCCAGATATATTACCCAAGTACTAGAACAGTTACCGAAGATCCTTAGATCATAAACCTTGCTAGTATTAGCACTGGTGAATTGTTTCAACTTGTTCACTTGGTTACAAGAAATACAATGGCCATAGGGAAATGTGCCCAGGAGTGAATCACCAGATAATGTTAACTGTTTGTATTTAGCCCCTCCACTTTCCTTATGTTTATAATGTGAGAATAGGGTACCCATTATACAGGATACTCAGTTGGAACCTCATTGGTTAATGTGTAAATTAGACGTTAAATCCTTGTACGCCAGCATACCCCATTGGGCGGGGTTACAGGCGTCACAGTTCTGGTTAAAAAAGACAAACCTTTACTCTCCTGGTTTCAATACTCTTATTATCTGTATGGCGGAACATGTACTCAATAAAAACGTGTTTTATTTTCAAGGCGAATGCTACTGGCAACTTCAAGGTACTGCCATGGGCGTATCTTTTGCCCCTATCTACACCGACTTATTTATGGCATATCTTGAGGAATGTCTCATATATAATCCACTACATAACATATATATGGTGGAAATCGATATATGGCGTACATATTTGGACGACTGTTGGATGGTGTGGCGTGCTGATATTACATACCTACAAGAGTTTGTAGAATACATGAATGACAATATTTGGGGTATAATTCACTATAATCTTTGATTTACACAAGATCGATTTTCTGGATGTAACGGTTTACAGAAATCATGATCACACACTGAACACTAAAACTCACAGAAAATATCCACAATATAATACACTATTACATGCATCTAGTATGCATCCACGCCACACTATCTAGAACATATCCAAATCACAGTTCCTTAGGATTAAACAGATCAGTTCTAACCAAACTGAATTTGAGGAAGCCAAGGCAGACCTTCAAAATAGATTTTTAGAAAGGGGATATAATCTTTTTTATATCTATTCTGCCAGCACTTGGTCAGAAAAACAGGATAGAAACACATTACTCCAATAAAAGGTATCGCCACAAACAACACAAGTACCCAGTCTCAGATTCATCACTACATATGGTAGAAAAGTACAGTTTTGTACCTACCATAAATGTAGATGTTCGAAGATCCACATTGCTGCAGTCCTTACACTTGGGTAGTCCGCTGTCCTCGGTCGGCCCGAATATCAAAGTATAAGGCTGACGTCGGTCAGGGCGCATTTGACTGACGTCAGAACGTCAGGGTACAAATGCGCATGACCGGCGTCATATCCTCAGTCTTTTCTTGCCCCAGATGTCAGAAGACCCTAAAAATAAAGGTCAAAACCAAAAGACAGCAAACAACCAACCAACCACCCTTGCACTAACTATATGTACAATATATACAATATACACAAAATGTACAACCCAACCCACACAACCACCTCTAACTACAGAGGGGAAGGAGGGAGGGTAAATTGGACTGCAGCAATGTGGATCTTCGAACATCTACATTTATGGTAGGTACAAAACTGTACTATGTTCTTCATCTCACATTGCTGCAGTCCTTACACTTGGGCAGAATCCCAAAGCAGAGGTAAGGGAGGATGGCTAACTACAAGGAAGCAGGAGCTGCCAAAATGCCCTGCAAAACAGCAGTGGCAAAACCAGCCCTGGACTTAGAGTAAAGTGGCAGGTGATAATGCTTAGAGAAAGTATGCACAGAACACCAAGTAGCTGCCTCCAAAATATCCTTGGTTGCCACTCCCCTCAAAAAAGCTGTTGAAGTGGCAGTAGCCCTAGTGGAATGAGGCCTAATCCCAGCTGGAATCTCCTTGCCATAATGGGAATAACAGAAAGCAATGCAAAACCCAATCCACTTAGAAATAGTTTGTTTTGATACAGGCTTGCCCTGAGAACTCAAAGCAAAAGAAACAAACAACTGCTGAGACTGCCTGAAACCTTTAGTTCTGTCCAAAGAATAACGCAACTGCCTGTGGACATCTAAAGTGTGCAAAAGCTTTTCCCCTTTATTTTGGGGATTTGCATAAAAAGTAGGCAAATGAATAGTTTGGTTTAAAGCCACACTAGAAACCACCTTAGGCATAAAGGAAGGATTAGTACGTAATGATACCCTATCCTTATGGAAAATCAAGAAAGGCTCAACCGCCATAAGGGCCTGTAATTCAGAAACCCTTCTTGCAGAGGTAATGGCCAACAAAAAAGCAGTCTTCCATGATAAATATTTCAACTCAGCAGTAGCTGCAGGCTCAAAAGGTTGTAGAGTGAGTTTCTCCAACACAAAATTGAGATCCCAAGCAGGAGTAGGAGCTCTTCGTGGGGGTCTTATATTCTTTGCCCCTCTAAGAAATTGCTTGAACAAAGGATGAGAAAACAATGGTGGGTTGCAATCATAGTGAGCTGAAATCGCTGCAGCATGAACTTTAATAGAAGAGAAAGACAAACCTTTGTCTAGTAACTCAGTAAAATATTGAAGAGCCACACACAAATTAGGCTCAGAAACATCAAAATCTTTTGCTGCACTCCAAAACAAAAATCTCTTCCATTTGTCTGCGTACACTTTCCTTGTACTAGGCCTCCTAGCTTCCAAAATAACATGCAAAACTTGCTGAGGAAGTGGAGGCCCACTATGGTTCAAAACAGAATATGCCAGGCTGTTAGGTGCAGAGAGTGAAGCTTGACATTTAGCAAATGGCTGTCCTCCTGCGACAACAGGTGTGGAATCGAAGGCAAAAGCCATGGAGGCTGCCGTACCAGGCTTCTCAGCAATGGGTACCAGTGTTGTCGAGGCCAATCCGGAGCTATTAAAATCATCCTTGGCTTGTCCTGTCTGACCTTTAGAAGTACCTTTGGGAGGAGAGGCAGAGGTGGAAAGGCATACACATGAAGATTGCTCCAATTGAAAGAAAGAGCATCCACCTTCCAAGCTGTGGGATGAAACCTTTTTGTGCAAAACCTTGGCAGCTGATGGTTCAGTGGAGAAGCGAACAGATCTATGTCTGGAGTTCCCCAGGACACTGTCAATTTCTGAAATACATGAGGATCCAATTTCCACTCGTGGGGATCCATAATTCGTCTGCTCAACACATCTGCTAAGGAGTTCTGTGCTCCTGGCAGAAACCTTGCCTGAAGATTGAGCTGTAAACTGAGAGCAGTCTCCCACAAAATCATTGCTTGCCTGCATAGAGGATAAGAATGTGTTCCCCCTTGCTTGTTGATGTACCACATGACAGTTGTGTTGTCTGTTAGAATCAACACCTGCCCTGGAAGAAGTAACTCCTTGAAAGCAATTAATGCAAACTGGACTGCTAACATCTCCTTCATGTTGATATGTAGATGTTGTAGTCTGACAGGCCACTTGTTTTGTATCCACTTTCCATTTAGATGAGCTCCCCAAGCTTTGTCTGAGGCATCTGTCGTTAAAATCTGACTCGCCTCTGGCCGGGTCACAGAGAGTCCCTTGTTTAGGTGACATTCCTGAGCCCACCACAAAATTCCTTTTGAATGCAAGGTATTATTTGAATGACAGTGTCCAGATCCTGGCAGTGCTGTGTCCATACATTTTGAGATACCATTGTAGCTTCCTCATATGCAGTTTGGCATTGGGAAGTACCAGAATACAAGATGCCATGAACCCTAAGGCTTGAAGGACTGTCCTTGCAGTCAGCCCGGACTGATGAGATAGTTGATGGAAGTAAAGGGATAGACTCTTTTGTTTGTCCGGGGTTAAAATGGCCATCTGGGATGCTGTATTCAGTCTCACACCCAGAAAGCACATGTCTTGAGAGGGTACTAGACTGGACTTTATTTCGTTCACAGAATACCCTAGGCATCTTAGCACTGCTATCACATATTCCAAATGATGAAGAAGCTCTTCTCTTCCTTGAGCCAGAATTAGGCAGTCGTGCAAATAAGGATAGATCTGTATTCCTTTTAGTCTGAAGAAAGCTATCACTGGAGCCAGAACTTTCGTGAACACTCTGGGCGCAGTAGATAAGCCAAAGGGCAATGCAGAGAACTGATAGTGAGAAGTCCCAGCTCAAAACGCAGATACTTTCTGCAACTTAGTCTGATAGGAACATGAAGGTAAGCCTCCTTGAGATCCAAAGTTACCATCCAATGATCTTTGCCCAGCAGAGGTAAAAGCTGCTGCAACGTCAACATTTTGAATTTGGGAATGTCCAGATAAGTGTTGAGGATAGATAAATCCAAAATTGGTCTCCACGTGTTCCCCTTCTTTGGTACTAGGAACAGGCGAGAATAAAATCCTAGGCCCACTTCTGGCAGAGGGACCGGCTGTATGGCCCCTAGTCGAGCAACAGAGAAACCTGTTTGTGAGCCTCTATTCTTTGTTGAGGAGGAACGTCTGGCATGCCTTTGAAAGGAGGCAAGGTATGGAAATAAAACCTGTAGCCGTGGTGTATGATATCCAATACCCATCTGTCCTGGGTAATTAAACTCCAATTTTCTTTGAAAAGTGCCAACCTTCCCCCCAAAGGTGCTGCCAGGCGAGCCGGCTCTGGCAGCTGGAAAGGTAGGTCTTTGGGTCTGCTTACGAAAGGACTGACCCCTGCCCTCACCGAAGCCTGTGCAGGAGAACTCCCTGTTCTAGGCCTGAAAGAGCCCTGAGCTCTGCCCTTACCACGTCTAGATCTACCCCTAGACTGTGAATCATAAGAAGGATACGTCCACCCTTTAGTAGGCCAATTTCTACTAAACTTTGGAGGCTGGACCTGCAAAAAATCTTTAACAGTCTGCATAGACTTAGCCTTGTCTTCCATTTTCTTTAAAACTGTCTCAACAGGAGGACCAAACAACACGTCAGATTGTAAAGGAGCATCTAAAATCCTTGTTTTAACATGTTCAGACAAATTCTGATCCCTCAGCCAGGCGTGCCTGCGAAGAACTGACCCAGTGGCAGCCACCCTAGACGAGGCCTGTACAGCATCAAAACCACATTGCAAAGAATGCTTACCCACCTGTTCAGAAACATGCACTAAATCTTGCAACTCCTTACAATCAATACCTACTGCCAGAGCATCAACCTTAGATTTCAATTGTGAAAGGAGATAATTTTGGTATTTCAACATGTGAAACTGGCAATTCAGAGCCCTCATAGCAAGAGTGGAAGAAGTATAGACTTTCTTGCCCCATCTATCCAAGGCCCTAGCCTCCTTGTCCGCAGGAACCGGATTCTTAACAACAGAAGCCTTAACACCTTTAGGCCCATGGCTAACAGTTTCTGGGTCTGCCCTAGGACTCTAAAAAGATACTTATGAGCTTCAGGCACCCTGTAATACCTATCCGGCTTAACAGGAGCAGGAGGCAAAGAATCAGGATTAAGAGAAGCTTCCATAAACACATCTTCCACTACATCCAAAACAGGAGGTATAGCCAAAGGCCTATGCTGGGGTAACAACAGAAATTCCCTAAGCCTTTTTCTGGAATCAGAGAAGTCCTGACCTTCCCACTTAAAATGCTCCCTCATGGAATGAAGAGTTTCTGAAAAAGAAAAATCCTCAGGAGGAGTAGCAGAAGGAGTAGAATCATCCACATCAGAATCAGAATAAGGAGAGTACTCCTGCAAGTCTTCAGCCGAAGACTCCGAAACATCTGAAGCCTGCTCAAAACCCCCCAGCTCAGGCTCCACCCTGGGCCTCTTATCAGGAGGGGGCATAGAACCCCTGATCAAAGTAATCAAATCTTCTGCCATTTTAAGCATATGCTTCTTGGGCACAGTACCTGAAGAGCTAGGGGTAACACTAAATGAAGCAAAACCTGGCCTGCCCCTGGGGGAAGCCTTTGAAACAGAAGGAGAGGGCCTAGCCACCTTAGGAAGGGAGGGGAGTATAGTAACATGAGAAGCCCCCTCAGCCTGACTAGTCTCCTGAGAGGCCACATCTTGTAATAACAAGGTCTCCCCCTGGGAACACAAAGAAACCTCCGGTGGAGCCACCAGCTCCACCGACACCTCTAAAGAACCGGCGTCTGGTACAGACGGTTCTTCTAGCCTAGGCTTAACCGCCTTGTCCTTGCGCTTCTTTGAAGAAGCGGGCGTCGGAGCATCCGACGGCATTTTATAGTTACACCGCTTCCCAAAGACTAACCTCGCACAATCCAACCTTCTCTTTATAGTGCGTTTATTAAATCTAGCACAAGAGCAACAGCCAACAACGTCGTGCTCAGGCCCTAAGCAAGGAATACACAAAGTATGATAATCTTTATGCGGTATCTGTTTCCCACAAGAAATGCAATTATTAACTTTTCTGACATCCGGTAAATGACTGAGGCAAGAAAAAAGTAAAATATTCCCCAACGGGGTACTTAGCCAACTTTGAACTCGGTCTGAAACTTCTAAATCGAAAAATCTCAGAACGCCAACCGGCACTTGCAACACTGCTTCTGCATCGGACCATGCGGCAAAAAAGACTGAGGATATGACGCCGGTCATGCGCATTTGTACCCTGACGTTCTGACGTCAGTCAAATGCGCCCTGACCGACGTCAGCCTTATACTTTGATATTCGGGCCGACCGAGGACAGCGGACTACCCAAGTGTAAGGACTGCAGCAATGTGAGATGAAGAACATCCACAGTATCATTAGAAATATACTGGATGATAATTGGAATATTTTACTAGCCAACAATCATCTCAGGGAAATATTAGGTCCCAAATGTCATTTTTCATATAGGAGAGGTAGAACATTGGGTACCCTTATTCTCACATTATAAACATAAGGAAAGTGGAGGGGCTAAATACAAACAGTTAACATTATCTGGTGATTCACTCCTAGGCACATTTCCCTATGGCCATTGTATTTCTTGTAACCAAGTGAACAAGTTGAAACAATTCACCAGTGCTAATACTAGCAAGGTTTATGATCTAAGGATCTTCGGTAACTGTTCTAGTACTTGGGTAATATATCTGGCCACATGTCAATGCTCTGCATTTTATGTTGGACAAAAGTCACGCTCACTAAGAATTAGGATTGGTGAGCACAGGAGTGATATCAGGAAGAAGAAGGATACTAATGCACTGTACAGACACACAATTAAACATCCAAATGCTAAATTTATGTTTTCGGTCATCGACAAAATTAATGGTGACCGAAGCAACATACAAGATTGGCACAGTATTCTCAACCATAAAGAAAAATATTGGATCATTCATCTAGGGGCTCTTTTTCCCCCTGGACTTAATGACCATCTATACAAATGGTTTGGGATACAATGGACTAAGAGTTGAATAATGGTCCAATACAGTTAACCTGTTGTAATATGTATTAATATTAGGATATCCGTTATTACCATATGATACACATCTAATACCTGTTGCTCTGTCAGACTGTTTTGGTAGTAATGATGTCACCAGTTTATATTATTGTATTATTATAGTGATGTTTTGGTCTTAGTATACCCTTATTTTAGATACCTTTGAAGGGTCATATAGTTATATAAATATCCCCTTTTCCTGATGAAAATACTTGACTATCCATCTTTTTCAGAAAACTGGATATGTGCAGTAATAATTTGGATGAATATTGTTACTTTCTTTACATACATAAATTAGCTATACTCTTTTGTATATATTGTCCTTGCAGTCTATTTATATATGTTTTTCTTGACATATTTTTGTCTTACAGTTATGTTGCACAATATATATATATATATATATATATATATATATATATATATATATATATATTAACATTCTGTATATGCTTGATATTACTTTGTGCCCACTAACACTTCTTTCCATATATGTAAATTATGTTTAAAATCCTTGGATTTTGGTATTATTTCTTTGTATTTTGTTTCCAACATAGGGGTTAGACTATACCATTGTTGTCATTGGTTGATGTAATATATAAATATTCATGACACTGGACATTTGAGTTTAAGCTAATCACACTGAAGAAGGCTGTTAAGCCGAAACCGGTTTGTTATTTTCATTGCAGGACATTTTTGTTCTGTAATTTATATATATTTTTTTAGTAATAAAAGGATTTCGACTGCTTATGCTGGCCTCTTGTGTTTTATTTACATTGGTTTGGCCGAGCATACCGTACCTGCGAGGAATGCTGTTTGTTCGCAGGAGGTAAAGAATCTGGGTTAAGGCTAGATTCTGAATAAACATCATCCACAATGTCTAACACAGGTGGAATAGCAAGGGATCTGTGCTGGGGTAGTAAAAGGAACTCTCGGAGCCTTTTCTTAGAATCAGAGTAATCCTGGCCTTCCCAGTGGAAATGTTCCCTCATGGTACGTAAAGTTTCCCCAAAAGAGTAGTCTTCTGGGGGAGATACTGAAGAAATAGACTCTTCAGCATCAGAATCTTCATAAGGGGGAAATGAGTATTCCTGTTCCTCAGAAGAATCTGAGGAAATGGAAACCTGGTCAGATGAAGCATAGTCCTCCTCCTGTCTAGGCCTTTTGTCAGGAGGGGGATGGGAATCCCTGATTAGGGTAATTAAGTCTTCAGCCATCTTAAGCATCTGTTTCTTAGGCATGGGGCCTTGTACTGGAGACTGCTGTACAGGCTTCCTTACATTTAAAGGAGTTTTCAGTTTTGCATAGGATTTAATAATAAGTGTAGTCGGTCTGAAGACACCTTCAGCAACTGAAGGCCTTTCAACTACACCGGAATCCCCTTCAGCCATGGAGTTGGAAGGGCCTAAAGATAAAGGCTCTGGAGGCCCAGCAATCTCTGCTTGGGAGTCGGATGCAGCCTGGGGTTCTAAATCAGCGGTCATCAGGGGCTGCGTGGGCGCCTCACTGAAAACAGGAGAACCGGCGACTGGCCTAGTAGAGGCCTTGGTGTCTGGTTTGGGTCTCGGCTGCCTGTCCTTATCTTTGCGCTTTTTATGCATTACGGTCGTCAGTTGTTCCGACGGCATGGTATAATTCAATTTTCAACCAAAATAATGTCGGGAAAAATCAAACCGACGTTTAATAGTTTGTTTGTTAAACCTAGCACAAAACCGACAACCTGTGACATCGTGGTCTGGGCCTAGGCAAGGAATACAATAAGAATGAAAATCCTTATGAGGTATTTGCTTCCCACAAGAAATGCAATTAACTTTTTCTGACATCGGTCTGAGGCAAGAAAAGGTTTCCCACTGGGGTACTTCGCTTTATTGAAGACTTCGGTCTGAAATTCTATTTGAAAATCTCTGGAGTTGGCCAACCGGCACTTGCGAACTGCCTCTGCTTTGGGCACCGTGCGGCAAGAAAGACTGAAGAAAATGGCATCGGCTGCCTCATTAAACCCCTGTCGCACTGACATCAGGGAAGAAGCGACTGCAACCGACGCCGGACCAAGACTTTGGAACTCAGGCCGGCTGCGGGACCGCCTGACGGCAGATAACCCAAGTGTGATGACTGCAGCAGTGTAACACGAACATCAGTGGGTTCTCCCCTGCTTGTTTATGTACCACATCATTGTGGTGTTGTCGGCTTTGAGTAGTAAAAGCCCTGGTGAGAGTAGGTATATGAAAGCTGTCAGAGCGTGCTGAGCAGCTAGCATCTCTTTTTGGTTGATGTGCAGATGAATTTGATTTGGGCTCCAGTGGCCCTGAATGCACCTGCCATCCAGATGTGCACCCCAGGCATAATCTGATAAGTTGGTGGTTAGGGTGTGGGGTTCTGTAAAGGGAAGCCCCTTGTTGTGATTGTATGCTTCTGCCCACCATAGGAACTCTTTCCTTAGACAAGGTATGATTGTTTTCAGATCCTGAGAATGTTGGCACCAAAGACTTTTTAAGTACCACTGAAGTTTCCTCATATGCAGTCTGGCATATAGAATTAGTAGAATGCAGGAAGTCATGAACCCTAAAGCCTGCAGGATTTTCCTTGCGGATAGCTGGGTTCTGGTGGCCATTTGAGTGAAGTAGCCTGTCAGATAGGCTTGCTTTTCTGGAGTAAGGAATGCCATCTGGGATGCTGTGTCCAAGTTTGCTCCCAGGAATACAATTTTTTGACTGGGGACTAGTTTGGATTTCTTTTCACTGATAGTGTACCCTAGGGAGGTAAGAAGGTCCTTTACAAATGTCAGGTGCTGCAAGTAGGGATAAATTTGAATATTTCTCTGTCTGCAATAGGTAATGGCTGGCGCTAGGCATTTTGTGAAAACTCTGGGAGCAGTGGATAAGCCTAATGGAAGTGCAGAGAACTGATAATGCATAGATCCTGCGCTGAAAAGTAGACAATTCCTGTAGGAGTCCTTTACTGGGATGTGCAGATAGGCCTCCTTTAGATCTAGGGTGGCTAACCAGGCATCTTTGGACAGCATATGGAGAAGCTGCTGTAGGGTGAGCATTTTGAATTTTGGTACCACCAGGAAGGTGTTTAGAATGGATAGATCTAAGACTGGGCACCAGGTGCCCTCTTTTCTGGGTACCAGGAAAAGTCTGGAATAAAAACCTTAGCTTATCTGTTCTGCAGGAACAGGCTGAATTGCCCTCATGGAGAGCATGGACTGAACTTGGTTTTGTGCCTCTGCCCACTGGTTTGGAGGAAGATATGGGAGCCCTTTTGGGGTTGGCAGCGTGTGGAAATAAAATCTGTACCCCAGGGATACTATGTTGAGGATCCATCGATCATTGGTGATGGAGGTCCATTTTTCTGCATGGTGGGCAAGTTTTCCTCCTAGGGGCATGAGCAATTGGGCAGAGGTGAGTGGTGGAGTTGAGAAGTCATTGTGAGTTCTTTCCGTAAGGGGATGGCTTAGCATTCCCTGCTTTAGAAGTGGAGGTACTCCATTGCTTAGATCTCTGCATACTCTGAGATTGTAATCTGGGGGTTCTGTTTCCCCTGGGTCTAGTATGAGATGTCCTTTAGGTTGCTGGAAAGGACCAATGTTTTGAGGGGCAATGCCTGCTAAATCTTGGAGGCTGCACTTGCAAAAGATCTTTGACTGTCTGCATAGACTTAGCCTTTTCTTCCATCCTTTTTAAAACCTCTTCTGCTTTGGTGCCACACAGATTGTCCTTGTTCAGAGGAGCGTCCAATAATTTTGATTTAACATGGTCTGGCAAAGTCAGCTCCTTAGGCCAGGCAGACCTTCTAAGTACAGAACCTGTGACTGCTGCCCTGCAAGATGCTTCTAGCATGTTAAACCCACATTGCAGGGTATGCTTGCTGACTTGGCTTGCAGAATGCATAGACTCCTGTAATTCTTTATTTTCTGCATAGTCAGGAAAGGTAAATAACTTCTGCTTAATAAGTTCCATAGTATGTTGCTGGTATTTCAGCATGTGTAACTGACAATTTAATGCTCTAACAGCAAGAGTTGCAGATGTGTATACTTTCTTACCCCATCTGTCTAAAGCTCGGGAATCCCTGTCCGAGGGGATGGGATTCTTAGCTGTAGTTGTTTTTATTCCTTTAGGTCCTTGGGAGGTGATCTCCGAGTCAGCATTAGGATTTTTGAAGAGAAATTTCTGTGAGTCAGGGACTCTGTAGTACCTGTCAGGTTTCACTGGACCAGGGGGTAAAGTATCAGGAGTTAGAATGGATTCCATCAAGACATCATCTACAATATCCAGAACAGGAGGGATAGAGCTAAGGGTCTGTGCTTTGGTAGATCTAAAAATTCCCCGAGTCTCTTTTTGGAATGAGGATAATCCTGGCATTCACAATGGAAATGCTATCTCAAATTATCTAGGGTTTCACCAAAAGAAAAATCTTCTGGCGGGGAAGAAGAAGGAATGGATTACTCTGCATCTGAATCCTCATAGGCAGATAAGGGCATGTCTTCATAATCAGGAACCTCAGAGTCGTCGGACACTGGTCAGACAAAGCTGCTGGGGACAAGTCTCTTTTTCTTTTAGCAGGGGAAAGCTAGCTTCCCCTAATCAGCATGATCAGGTCTTCTGCCATTTTAAGCATCTGAGATTCTGGGAAGGAAGCAGGCTTTGTGTTGAATATCAGTAGTGTGAAGAGTTTCCTCAGAAGCTGGTGCCTGCACAGCGGCTCAGGACCCATCCAAGGAAGAGACATCTGCAGGTTCCATAGTCAAAGAAGAGTCTAGCAGCACACCGGACTCTGAACGGGTCTCTGTAGTGGCCTGCGAATCCATCGGAGTGGGCATCAGGGGCTGCGAAAGCGCCTCACTGCGTACCAGCAAACTGGCAACTAGCTTAATGGAAGTATTGTCGGTAGTTTTGGACCTGTGCGGTCTGTCTCTGTCTTTATCCTTACTTTTTTGGAAGATCGGTAGTCAGCTTACCGAAGCCATTCCGGAATACGGAGATTGAGAATGAAAGTATTTAGCTACAATAAGGGCCCGACAATGAATAGTCTGGGTGTTGAACAAAGCACTAAACTGACAGCGAGGTACGTCGTGGTCTGGGCCTAAATAGGTGATGCAGTAAGAATGGAAACCTCGGTGTGGTATTTGCTTTCCACAGGCGAGACAATTGTTAACATTTTCTGACATCTGTTAGAGCAAGAAAAAAAGATCCCCAACGGGGTACTTAGCTTTAGAAGACTTCAAGATGATTCAATTTCGGAAATGAAAACTCAGGTAGCGGCCGACTGGCACTCATGCGAACTGCTTCTGCTTTGGGCTCCTCAGCAAGAAAGACTGATGTAATGGCATCGGCTGCCTGTTTTTATACCTCTGATGACTTGACGTCAGTACTGAAGTGACAGCAACTGATGCAGAAATACTAAGCCTCTGGTATTCAGGCCGACTGAGGGCTACCCCTGGCAGGATAACCCAAGTGTGATGACTGCAACAGTGAAACATGAAGAACATCTATCTGTTGCACCGAAGAATCTGCTGTTATGTTTAGCTAGGCATCCAGGTGCAAGCATAATCTTCCTCAGACTGCCTCCAGAGGAAGACAATCAGGCCTCCCTTCAGAAGTGCTGAAGGGCTTATTTGGAAATTAATCCCTACAGCCCTGGTTTTGTGGACCACCTTTGCCACGTGGACGGCGTCTTCTGTTTTGGCTCCCCCCTCTGCCCTTGGGGGAACTCCCCCTCCATGTGCGTCTTGGAAAGGCCCTTGGAAATTTTTGAACCACATTTTTCCACCACTCCTCTGGTTCCTAGAAAATGACCCTGGGGGGTGGAAAAATGTACGTCCACAGCAGAAATGGTCTTACCATCTTTCTCATAAACTGGACAATGTTTCTTATACTTTTGGTCCAAACAAGGATGTTCTGTCAAAAGCAGCATTGATGAAATAAGACTCGAATGGTTCTGCAAAATCACAAAGGAGCATCCAGGCATGTCTCCTAATAGCTACGCCTGTACCCACAGATGCCCCTTCGGCCGTATGGGCAATCAGCCTCATGAATGAGTTGGACACAGACTCCAGGACGGACAACTGAGAAGCAACTTTCTCTTGTACTTTCTCAGCCACAGCTTCTGACATGGTATCTGACAACTCCTTGATCAAATCTTGTTGGGGTATGGTGAAATGTGCCAAGAAGTCCAAAGACCTTATAGCAAAGGTTGATGACGAGTAGACCCACTTCCCAAATGTGTCCATAGCCCGGGATTCTCTGTTAGATGGATGGACAGAGAAACATTCCTCAGCCAGTTCTATTTTGGTGGCTGCCGCAATGACCATAGCATCCACTGTGAGACCCTTGGCCCAAAATTGCTTTCCATTGGGTGCGGATAGTATCCTTTCTGGTCTTTTTGGGGACAGGCTCGATGGAATCAGGGTCTTTCCATGCCCTCTGTAAAATCAACTGAATGAGATCATCAGTGGGCAGAGTCACCCAAGGAGTAGATGGACAGGTGCCGAATGCCTGCAGGTAAAGAGACTCCTCAGAGGAAGGGTTTTGGGGCTTCCAGCCACCCTTCTGCTTCAGAATTTCCAAGATGTCTCCAAAGGAGACATCGTCAGGGGGTGACCGAGAGGAACACTCCCTCTCATCAAAATCTGTATCTTTGGTGACTGATTCCTGGGGGGGGGGTCCAAGTGCTTCCTCTTGTACTTCTTTTTGTGAGAGGACCCTCCTCAGGGGGGTAATCTAGACAGATATCTGAGGATGACGGAACCTGTGTCTGTGAAACCAGAGGCTTCAGCACCTGTTGTCTCAGTGGAGAGGCTGGCGTAATGGCAGAGTCAGAGAGGGGAACCTGTTCCAATGGGGTAGGCGCCGACTGCATCTCTGCTAGAGAAAGTGTCCTCTGCATAGCCTCGAAGGCCAGTCCCCCTGAAGAGGGAAGGGAGCTCAGAACCAGATAGACTGCCTCAGAACAGGGGTCACCTCCTGCTCCGAAGAACCAACCCTTGAAACTGAAGCCGGAGCGGAACTCACTTGAGCCAAAGCTCCAAGGAGCAGGGATGGCTCCCAAACCTGGTGTCAAGACTTGCTCTCTGGAACCGACAGGAAAGCTGTGGTTCCAAGAGGTCTCCAGTTCAGATATAACCAAAAAGCTCAGGTGACAGCTGGGTCCGCAGAAGCAAACAACTCTGGAGCCAACCCAGTCGGCGCCAGAAGAATCAGAACAAAGCATTCTAAAACCTCCAAGGAGGCTACAGGACATGTAAAGAACGTCTCGGTACCAAAACCAGAAGGAATTGGTACTGAAGATGGGCCGCTAAGCCCTCTAGCCCACAAAATCTTGTTCACCATCTTCTCCACATCAAGTTTGGACACACTTTTGGTGGAGCAGACCGAGGATGAGGCTAGAGACTTGGACCTCTGCAGGAATACTTCAAGTAATTCCCCTGCAAAGGGATCTATCAATGGTGAATAAGTAATTCTAGGTAAAGTAATTAAGGTCACATCCTGAGTTGAGGTCTTCAAGATGGAAGGACTTGAAGTTTTTGCCAGCGTCGAAACTGTTGTTTTCGGCACCATGGTGTCAGAAGCAGAGGCCTTCGGATCCAATTGAACTGTAGGAACCGAAGTCTTCAACTTTTTTGTCTTCGGAGCCGAAGGAGAGGTCGGAACCGACTGGCTTCTCTTTTTTGTTTTGTCCACAGAGGACGCAGAAGAAACATCTGTTTTAGCTTTGTCACTAGTAAATAATAGTAAATAAGGCTTCCCCAAAGGCAGACAGCAGAAGAACCTTCAAGATTAATTTGTTATGCCTCTCAGCTAATGCTCTGTGACTGAATGCATGACAGATACTACAGTCTTCTTGAAGATGGAGAGGTCGAAGAGTGTAAACACACAGCCCATAAAAATGCGAGAAGGGAATTTTATGGCCACACTTCTAGCATTTTTTGAAACCAGAAGGGGCCTTACCCTTGTCAGTCATGGTAATGGAGAGCGAGAAAGAGAAAGGGGAAATATTACTGTTTTTTTTTTTAAGATGGTCTATCAACAATGATAGAAAAGGAGTACACAGAACGTATAAAGACAGAGGAAAGGCAAGGTAGAAGAAAGGCAGAGAGGGGAAAAAACGATCAATGATGATAGTCAGAAAGTACATGAAAGTGTACAGAAGGGGTTAGAAAAGTATCAACAATGATGTAAAGAATATCCAAGGAGTAGAGAAATGGAAAAATGTAAATAATATAGTCAAAAAAGTACCTAAATGGAAGAAACTCGAGAGTCTCAGCTAAATACGACCATTTCGGAAAGCAGCAAATGCGATCCGAGGTAATTGAGAAAGATGGATTATTGGCAGAGCTGAAGCTCAAGAGTTTTTGACTGGCGTGAGCTGTAGTAATGGCCGAGTCGGTTCAGATATCAGAACTGAACCTATCTTTCAAGGATGAAATGTAGATAGACAAAGAATAGTTGTGTAAAATATTACCATAACCATAGATGTCCTTCTCTTCCATGTTGCAGTACACATACTGTGAGATTTTGAGCCCTCAGGTGACCTGACGTCAGTTCCTATGCAAAAGCTTAAGCTTGGCTGCTGTAGGTGTGTGGGAAATCACACATAGGGCCATAAACCATGGAGTATAAATGAGATGTCGGCAGGCACACACCTCAGAACTTGAAGCCCAGAGAAGAGACTAAGACTATAAGGCCAAGGAGAAGGAAAAGCAATTGTCCCTGCAGGGCTGTAGGGATTGGCCGGTAGGGAGGGGATACACTGGAAAAGACCGAGGATACCAGGGGGATGGAGGGTGGGATCGAATACTGCAACATGGAAGAGAAGGACATCTACGGTTATGGTAAGATTTTACACAACGATTTTATGTTCTTCTATTCCCATGTTGCAGTATTCATAATGTGGGAGAGTACCACAGCTAGGAGGAATGTTGGGAGGTGGCAGAGGTAGAGGATTCCACGAATCCCTGTAGGATTGCCCTGGCAAATCCTGCCCTGGCTCTAAAGACCTGGTCGAGCTTGTATTGCTTAGTGAGAGTATGGACTGTAGACCAGGTGTCTGCCTCCATAACAGAGGCTGTGTCTAGCCCTTTCATGAAGGCCTTTGAGGTAGCCATGCCTCTGGTATAATGTGCTCGCACTCCTTGAGGCAATGGTTTGTGATGATAAGTGCAGCAAAAGAGTTTGCATTTCCTGATACAGGAGGAGATTGTTTAGAGACTGCCCTTACCCAAAGCCCTGGGATGGAAGGAAATGAACAGCTGGTCAGATTTTCTGAAGGACTTAGTTTTGTCCAGGTAGAATCTCAGTTGTCTAAGTACATCCAGGAAATGGAGAATCCTCTCCACAGAGTTAGTAGGGCTGTGGAAGAAGGTGGGTAGGTGAATAGACTGGTTTAAGGATAGTTCATTTACTAGTTTGGGCATAAAGGAGGGGTTTGTCCGTAGGGTCACCCTGTCATTGTGGAAGGTGATGTAAGTAGGGCAAGCCATCAGGGCCTGTAATTTAGACACTCTTCTAGCAGATGCAATGGCCACTAATAGAATGGTTTTCCATGTGCACATTTGAAGAGATGCTATGCTGGTGGGCTCAAAAGGCATAGGGTAAGCTTTTCCAGCATGAAGTTGAGGTCCCAGGGAGGAGGTATGGGCTTTCTTGGTGGTCTGATGTGCAAGACCCCTCTCAGGAAAAGTTTTACATCCAATCTGTTAAGAACAGGTGGCTGCAAAGGCAAGCATACAGAAATGGCAGAAAGACGGACTTTGACAGAAGAGTAACCTAGTCCCTCCTTAATGAGTTCACAGGTATAGTTCAGGACAAGGGGTGGATCTGCCAGAAATGAGTCATTGTCTCGAAGAGAACACCATTCTGAGAATCTCTGCTATTTAGACAAATATTTTTCTTCTAGTAGTTGGTCTCCTGGCCTCCCTCAGGGCTGATAGCACTTATTCCGAGTAGTGTTGTCTAAAAGGGATCAAAAGTTAATCACCCACAGAGTTAGGTGCAGTAAAGACAGTGGAGGGTGAAGGAGGGATCCCTGTTGCTGCGTTAGTAGGTCCACCTTCTGGGGTAACTTGTGATGATTCCCCTTGACTAGGGAAAGCAGAAGGGGGAACCAGTGTTGCCTTGGCCAATAGGGAGTCACCAGCAAGACTTTTGGATGCTCCTTCTTGGTTTTCAGAAGGACGCTCTGAATTAGAGGAAATGGAGGGAAGGCATATAGGAACATTCCCTGCCATGCAAAGCTGAAGGCTTCCACTCTCCAGGCTAGTGGTGAGCAAGTCCTGCTGCAAAATTTGTTTAGTTTTCTGTTCAGGGAGAAGGCAAACAGATTCACTTGAAGTGTGCCTCACTGGTGGACTATGTGAAGAAAGGTATCCCTGTGCAACATCCATTCTTGTCAGAGAGCGGAGGTTCTGCTGAGAAAGTTTGCTTGCTTGTTTTCCTGAGAGGAGATTTATGAAGCTTTGAGGAAGAGGTCATGTTTTGCTGCCATTTCCCAGATTTCAGGGTTATCCGACATAACTGGTATGCCTTTGCCCCTCCTTGTTTGTTTAGGTACCACATGACAGTAGTGTTGTCTGTCACAATGTGGAGTATCCCTGGTCGCAGGATGGGAAGGAAGACTTTTAGAGCTAGCAGGACAGCAGTCATTTCCATGACACTGATGTGTTGTTTTTGCAGGGCAGGGGACCAGCACTGTTGTACCCTGTAGCCCTGCAGGGTTGCTCCCCACCCTAGGTCTGATGCATCTGTGTGTATAGACTAAGTAGTGGGAGGGAGCTGCAGAGGAATTCCCTGGTTGCTGGAAACCTGCTGAATCCACCACTTCAGCTCTATTTTTAGACAGGGCAGAAGGGGGATGAGTTTGTCTAAAGGCTGTTGGTTCTAAGACCAAACATTCTTTAAGTACCACTAGAATTTCCTCACGTGCATCCTTACTAGTGGGAGCATGGGGATGGTGGCAGCCATGAGACCTATAGTTTGCAGAAACTGTCTAGCAGTCAGGTGCGATTCTGTCAATAGGCTTAGAAAATGGGAGGACAGGGACTGTACAATGTCTGGTGGGAAGAAGGATCTCATCAGATCTGTTCTGATTCTGCACCAAGACCTTGTCCTGTTGTGGGGGGAGAGAGGATTTTTGAAGGTTGAGGGTGAAACCCTGTTTGTGCAGTAGGGACATAGTGAATTAGAGATGGGTTAGAAAGGTGGACTCTGATTCTGCCAAAATGAGAATGTCATCCAAGTAAGGGTAGATATGTACTCCCTTAGTTCTGCAATGGGTGATGGTTGGGGCTAAGCACTTGGTAAAAACTCTGGGCACCATAGACAGGCCAAAGGGCAAGACAGTAAATTGAAAATGAGAGGAGAGCTCAGAGAAGCATAGGAATACCTGTGGGAGGGTCTGACTGGGATGTGCAAGTATGCATCTTTTAGGTCTAGAGTGACCATGAAGGCTCAAGATGGATGAGGGGTAAGAGAGTTTGAAGGGATAGTATCTTGAAGGAGGGAACCTGTAGGAACTGGTTTAGGTATGAAAGGTCCAGGATAGGTCTCCAGGGGCCATCCTTTTTTTGGGACTACAAAAAGCCGGGAGTAGAAGCCTAGTCCCTCCTGTCCTGAGGGAAGTGATTCTATGGTTCCTTGGGAGAGAAGTTCCTGCAGGATGAGAGGAAGTAGAGGGGATTGATTTTCGGGAGGGAAAGGTATCTTTTTGGGTGTAGGTTTTTCTGTCCAGGATAGAAAGCATCCGTTTTGGATGATGGAAAGAATTCACAGATCTGAAGTGATGGCCTTCCAAAAGGGAAGGCATAGGGTAAGGCGAGCAGACAGGGACACTTGGGCAAGGCAGTCACGTGGAGGAAGGCTCCCCCTCTATCTGGAAAGGGCTGTTTGTTGGGGGGTTGACGGGGTCTGGGATAAGGTTGTCTCCGAGGTCCCCTACATGGTCAGGCAGTAGAAGGGTAAGAGGTGGAAGGGGCCCTTCTGACAAAGGATGCTTTGGCTGGGTTGTTCCTGTAGTATCTGGGCACTGAGGACACCAGCAAGTGCTTAATGTCCTGCAGCTCCTTGCTTTTTTCTTGCAAGTTTTTGAAAAGTTCTGCAGCATTTTTGCCAAACAGAAGGTGATTGTCCAGAGGAACATCCATGATTTTGGCTTTAAAATCATCTGGCAGAGGCTGTAATCTGAGCCAGAAGTATCTGCGGAAGGCTGATGCAGTGGCAGCAGATCTGGCAGTTGCTTCTGCTGCATCATAACTGCAATGGATAGATTGTCTGGCTACTTGTGTGGCAAGGGACAGTTTGGAGGTCATGTCTGACTTGGCTAGACAGTCAGGGGTGGAAACCAATAAAGAGGTGGCCTGAGAAACCAGGTCTAGGGAATACTTCACCATGTGTGTTTGGTAGTTAATAGCCCTGAAAGCTAGGGTAGAGGAGGCTTTTTTCCCATTCTGTCCATAGTTTTGCTGTCTTTATCTGATGGCAGTAGAACAGCAGAAGGCAAATGCCTAGACTGTCTTTCTGGGGCTACTGCAATAACTGCTGGGTCGGCTGGGGGGGGGGGGGTTACTAAGAACTTGTAATCATCAGGTACTTCATAAAACCTATCCGGCCTTTTAAGGGCAGGAGGTTGAGAGTCTGGGTTCTTGGAAACAGAACTGAAGGCATCCAAGAAGGCTGGGAGGACTGGAGGGATGGCTAAAGGTGAGGGTTAGTCAAGCTGTAGAAGCTCAAAGTATCTATTCTGGGTTTCAGAATCTAAGGAAGTATCCCACTTGAAATACTCTCTTATTTTTGAAATAGTCTCCCCAAATGAAATATCCTCAGGTGGGGAGTCCCCTTCAATAGACTCCTCGTCAGGGAAGTAATAGTCTAATGGAGAGGCAATCTGAGAGACATCGGAGACAGATTCCTCAGAGGAGTAAGACTGGTCAGGGTCATCTTGAGTAACTGCTTGCTGAGTAGTAGTTAAAGGCAGGGAGGAAGCAGAGGCCGGCCTAGGACTCAGCACAGGAATGCTGGTGGGAGTAGGGCCTGTAGACCTAAGTTCCATAAAGGTTTGCATCAAAGAAGAAGTGAAGGGTTCCCAATCTGGGGCTGCTTGAGGCGTCAAGCTCAAGTGTTTCGTTTTTAGTTTCCTTTTTGTAGAAGTGGGCATCTGGGTATGTAGGGAAACAAAGGCCAGTACTGGAGTAGGAGAAGTCTTGGTTGGCCGGTCAAGCAATGGTTCCCCCTCGACATCCGTTATGGCCGACGTCTGTATCAACTCCGCTGACGTGCTCTCCATGGCTACTGACACGGCCTCTTCCAGAGGAGCCATCAGAGTAATCAGGTGTCCCTCAGTCCCTAGCTCGGCAGTCGGCAGAACATCTGAAGATGGAGTGGCATCTGGAGAAGGCCTGCAGACCTTGGCCTTCTTCCTAGGTTATTCTGCTTGGGTGCCCAACTCGGGATACATCCTAAGTGTGAGGGGTTTAAGACTTTGATCTTCTAAATACAGATTTACGTCAGGTCATCAAGGGTATAAAAGATGTGGCCGACACCATTTTCTTTAGTTTTTCTTGCCCCAGATGTCAGGTGCCCCCAAAAAAGGGTAGCCAAAATTTATATCTATCTATATCTATCTATCTATATATATATATATATATATATATATATATATATATATATACACACACATATATATATATATATATATATATATATACATATATATATATATATATATATATATATACAAGCACCAATATAAACTTTACCTTCATCTACAAGCAAATACACCACAGAGGTTGTATAAATCAGAGAAGGAAAGATAGGTTCCATCAGAAGAAAAGGGGGATGGCGGGTGGGTAACCTGGACTGCAACAGTGAATACACTCAAACATCTACATTTATGGTAAGTGTACACAACTCTACTATGTTCTTCGTATTTCACTGTTGCAGTCATTACATTTGGGTGCAGTCCCAAAACTATGGTTGGGAGGCTGGAGCTAAATAGTATTAGGAGCCACTATTAGGCCCTGCAGAACTGCAGTGGCAAAGCCTGCCCTGGATTTAGAGTAGAGTGGTAGATGATAGTGCTTTGTAAAGGTGTGCACTGAACTCCAAGTAGCAGCCTCTAAAATGTCCTTGGTTGGTACTCCCCTGAGAAAGACTGCTAAAGTGGCTGCAGCTCTGGTAGAATGTGGCCTAATGCCCTTGGGCACTAGCTTGTCATGGTTTAAGTAGCAGAAACGAATGCAGTAGCCTATCCACTTTGAAATAGTCTGCTTTGAGATAGCTTTTCCTTGTGATCCTGCAGCATATGCTACTAGTAATTGCTCTGTCTTTCTGAAACCTTTGGTTTGTCCAAGTAGAATCTAGGCTGTCTGTGTACGTCCAAAGAATGCAGAATTCTCTCCCCATTGCTCTGTGGATTTGGATAAAAAGTTGCCAGGTAAATAGTTTGGTTAAGAGCCACACTGGACACCACCTTAGGCATAAATGTTGGGTTTATCCTCAGAGAGAACCTGTCTGGATAAAAAATGATAAAGGGTTCCACAGCCATGAGTGCCTGTAGCTCTGAAACTCATCTTGCAGAAGTTATTGCTAGGAGCAGAGCTGTTTTCCAAGATAAAAACTTTATATCAGCAGTAGCAGCTGGCTCAAAAGGAGGCAGGGTGAGTTTTTCCAAGACACAGTTAAGGTCCCATGCAGGCATTGGTGATTTCCTTGGAGGCCTTAAATTTTTGGCTCCTCTGAGGTACTGCTTTAATAAGGGATGAGAAAAGATTGGTGGCTCTGTTTTGTAATGAGCCGAAATAGCAGAGGCATGAACTTTAATAGATGAAAAAGATATGCCTTTGTCTAGCATCTCAGTTAAGTATTGCAAAATCTGAGGAATATTTGGCACAGCTGTATCAGTCCTTTGTGCCTGGTTCCAAGCACAAAATCTCTTCCATTTTCCAGCATAAGATTTTCTAGTACTAGGCCTTCTGGCTTCCAAAATGACATCCATCACAGTTTTACTGAGAAGTGTGTTTTGTATGACTACATTATCCGCCATGCTGCCAGGTTTAAGGTCCTGAGTCAGCTGTGCAGGATCTGATTGCTTTGCTGGGACAGCAGATGAGGTATTTGAGGTAAGGTCCAAGCTGGGCATTGAGATAAGTTCCTTAGTATTGGATACCAGTACTGGCGTGGCCAGTCTGGGGCAATTAGTATCATCTTTGACTTCTCCTGTCTGACCTTTAGGAGTACCTTGGGGAGGACAGGCAGCGGTGGAAAGGCATACACTGAAAGCTGAAAGATAGGGCGTCCACTTTCTATGCTTGTCTGTGATGAATTCTTGTGCAGAATCTTTTTAGCTATTAGTTGTGAGGGGAGGCAAATAGATCTATGTCCGGGCGTCCCCATTTCCTTGTTATCATGCTGAAGACTTGTGGATTCAGCTGCCACTCGTGGGGATCCATGACGTTTCTGCTTAGTTCGTCTGCCAGAGTATTTTTCCTTCCCAGCAGGAATTGTGCCTGCAGATGTACTTGGTAAGTCAATACTGTGTCCCACAAAGTCATGGCTAGTCTGCAAAGGGGGTAAGAATGTGTGCCCCTCTGCTTGTTTATGTACCACATGACCATGGTGTTGTCTATCTTTATCAGTAGTTGTCCTGGATGAAGTAGGTCCTTGAAGGCTGTCAGGGCATTTTGAACAGCTAGCATCTCTTTTTGATTGATAAGTAGATGCATTTGGTTTGAGTCCCATGTGCCCTGAATGCATCTTCCTGCCATGTGGGCCCCCCAGGCATAATCTGATGCATCCGTTGTTGGTGTCTGCCTGGCTGGGGGTAATGTGAATGGCTGTCCCTCATTTTGGTGACAAGCCTTTGCCCACCATCGAAACAACTGTTGCAGGCAGGGAATGAGATTAATCATAGTTTCCAGGCTGTGGCAATGTTGAGTCCAAACATTTTTTAGGTACCATTGTAGTTTCCTCGTATGCAGTCTTCCATATGGAATTAGTAGGATGCAGGATGCCATGAAGCCCAAAGCCTGCAGAATTTTTCTTGCAGATAACTGGGCCTTTGTTGCCATCAGTTTGAAATAGGTAGTCAGTTGCCTTTGTTTGTCTGGTGTGAGATAAGCCATCTGGGCAGTTGTATTTAAGCTTGCACCCAGGAATATTATCTCTTGAGAGGGTACTAGTTTTGATTTCTTTTCGTTGACTGTGTACCCTAGACATGTTAGAAGTTTTTTCACAAACGCCAGATGCTGTAGAAGAATGTCCTTGTTCTCTGCTTGAATTAGACAGCCATCCAAGTAAGGATATATTTGTATTCCTCTTTGTCTGCAAAATGCAATTACTGGTGTCAGGCACTTTGTAAAGATCCTGGGCACAGTAGATAAGCCAAAGGGCAGTGCAGAGAATTGGTAATTCATTGAGCCAGCCTTGAATCTGAGGTATCTTCTGCATATTTGTCTGATTGGGACATGCAGATATGCCTCTTTTAGGTCTAAAGTCACCAGCCAAGCATTCTTGCCCAGCATGGGCAGAAGCTGCTGCAAAGTCAACATCTTGAATTTTGGTATATCCAGGAATGTGTTCAGAATAGATAGGTCCAGTATTGGCCTCTAGGCCTTGTCCTTTCTGGGTACCAAGAACAGTCTTGAGTAAAATTCTTGTCCCTGCTCTTGCTCTGGTACTTGCTGAATGGCCCCCATGTCCATGAGGGATAAGACTTGTTTTTGTGCCTCTACCCATTGATTTTTTGGCAGATCTGGCCAGCCGTTTGCCTTTAGCAGGTTATGGAAATGGAACTTGTAGCCTTGTGACATGATATTTAGAACCCACTTGTCCTGGGTTATGATGTGCCAGTTTTGAGAAAAAAGTGCTAATTTTCCCTCTAAGGGTGCTGCTAGGAGATAAGTGCTTGGTGCAGGCAGGGAGAAGTCATTGTGACCGTTTCCTGTATGGTTGAAATTTGTCTTCTCCAACTTTGGAAGTAGAGGCACCCCATTGCTTTGACCTGTATGAACCTTGTGCCTGGGATCTGCCTCTAGGGCATCTGGGTCTGCCCCTTTGAGGTCTGTATGACACAGGAAAGGACCAATTCTTTGTTGGCCAGTGTCTACTAAACCTAGGTGGTTGTACTTGTAAGAAATCTTTGACAGTTTGCATATATTTAGCTTTGTCCTCCATTTTCTTTAACACCTCTTCTGCCTTGACACCAAATAAAGTATCATGCTGTAAAGGTGCATCTAATAATTTAACTTTGACATGATCAGGCAGATTTTGTTCCTTTAACCAAGCATGCCTCCTAATTACAGAACCCGTTACTGCGGCCCTGCAGGAGGCCTCCAAAGAATCAAAACCACATCGCAAAGTATGCTTTCCAACTTGTTCAGCTGCATGCAATAAATCATGCATTTCCTTGTTTTCTGCACATTCAGAGTTTAACAACATTTTCTGTTTAAGCAATACCATGACATGTTGCTGATATTTTAGCATATGAAACTGACAGTTTAAGGCCCGTATAGCCAAGGTAGCAGATGTGCATACCTTTTTCCCCATCTGTCCAGTGCCCTAGAATCCTTGTCAGAGGGAGTAGGGTTTTTTGCAGCGGAAGCCTTAACTCCCTTGGGACCCTGTGAAATTGTTTCTGGATCTGCAGCAGGGTTTTTAAAAAGGAGTTTATGAGAGTCAGGAACCCTGTAATATCTGTCAGACTTAACATGAGCTGGAGGTAAGGAGTCAGGGGTAAGACTAGACTCTGAAAACACATAATCTACAATGTCCAACACAGGTGGAATGGCCAGAGGCCTGTGCTGAGGTAGTAAAAAGAAATCCCTGAGCCTCTTTTTAGATTCTGAAAAATCCTGGCTCTCCCAGTGGAAATGCTCCCTCATGGTATACAAGGTTTCTCCAAAAGAATAGTCCTCTGGAGGAGAAGCTGAAGGAATAGATTCTTCAGCATCAGAATCCTCATAGGGGGGAAGAGAATATTTCTGATCAGAAGAGGAATCAGAAGAAATAGAAACCTGATTGAAAGATTCATAGTCAATCTCTTGCCTAGGACTCTTATCAGGAGGGGGATGGGACCCCCTGATCAAGGTAATTAAGTTTTCGGCCATTTTGAGCATCTGTTTTTTAGGCATAAAGGCCTGCCCACGTGGCTTTTGAATTTAGAAGGAGCTGTAGTCTTTGCCTTAGAAACTGAAGTTGGTTTAATGTAAAGATGTTTAGGTCTGAATACACCCTCAGATGCTGGTGCCTGCTCAGTGGATCCGGACCAATCGGAAGGAATAGTATCCGAGGCTCCAATACCTTGAGTTTCCAGCTGCAAGGCCAACTCCACATGGGCATCAGTAGCAGGATGCGACTCTACAGTAGCGGGTGTCAAGGGCTGCGAAAGCGCCTCACTGAGAACCGGCGAACCAGTGACTGGCTTGGAAGAAGCTTCGTCGGTTTTGGGCCTCGGTTGTCTATCTCTCTCTTTTTCTTTGCATTTTTTATGAACTCCGGTAGTCGGATGGCTATCCGACGACATTTTTGGATAATTGAATAGGCGGCCAAAATAGCTTAAAGCAAAGTCATACCGACGCTTAATAGTGCATTGGTTAAATCTAGCACAAAACCGACAACCAGCAACGTTGTGATCAGGGCCTAGGCAAGGAATACAGTAAGAATGAAAATCCTTATGAGGTATTTGCTTACCACAGGAAATACAATTATTAACTTTTTCTGACATCAGTCTGGAGCAAGAAAAAAGTTTCCCCAATGGGGTACTTAGCTTTATTGAAGACTTCGGATCTGAAACTCGAACAGGAAAATCTCAGGAGTCGGCTGACCGGCATTTGCTACCTGCTTCTGCTTTGGGCACCGCACGTCAAGAAAGACTAAAGAAAATGGTGTCGGCTGCATCTTTTATACCCCTGACGACCTGATGTCAGGGAAGTGGGGACAGCAGCCGACGCAGGACCCAGGACTTTGGAATTCAGGCCAACTGAGGGCAACCTGCCAGCAGGATTACCCAAATTTAATGACTGCAAAAGTGAAACACAAAGAACATCTAGAAAAGGAAGAAAAGACTGGAAATAAGCAGTCAAAGTGATGACTTTGAGAGATGAAAGAGAAGCCAGAACTGGAATGGTCTGAACCCAGAAAGACTTGGTCTTGACAGAGAGTCAACATTGACTTTTTAGAGTGAATCTCACACTGTGCAGAAGCAGCATAGTGAAGAGTAGATTCTGAAGCAGGAGCTGCTGAGAGGAGGCTTGAATAAAAAGGTCACCAGTTAAGGGAAAATTTGGATTCCCTGACATCTGCAGAAAGCTACCACAGGAGCCAGACATTTGTTAAACATCCTTGGAGCAGTATGAAATCAAAAGGCAAAGGACAGAACTGATAATGAGGGCAAGAAACAAACAAAAAAAAATGTAAAAACTTCCTGAAGAGAATGAGAGAAGGAAAGTACAGTTTTGTACCTACCATAAATGTAGATGTCCGATAGGAATGCATCTGCAGTCCTTACAAATGGGTTGTCCTGTCATCAGGCAGCCCTTCGGTCGGCCGGATTCCAAAGTCTGGGTCTGGCCTCGGCTGGTGTCGCACTTCACCCGACATCATAGCTGCAGTTATTCGGGTATAAAGGCATCAGCCGACGCCATTTTCCTCAGTGTTTCTTGCCCCAGATGCCCTCTTGGAAGGCTAAATTTGGATAAATGCCAATGATTCCAAATAGTAGAGAGCAAACACAAAAAATAAGCATGTATGTACATATATACAAACAAATACACCATAATAGATCCCCCCCAAGCTAGCTGTAGGCTGGCAAATACCCTAGGAGTACCTCAGAGGGGAAGGTGGGTGGGTAATCCTGACTACAGATGCATTCCTATCGGACATCTACATTTATGGTAGGTACAAAACTGTACTATGTCCTTCAAGGATGCATCTGCAGTCCTTACAAATGGGTAGAATACCATAGCTAAACAAGGGGAGGAGGAAAGAGTAGAGATTATGGTGTAGCTAGGATCCCTTGCAAAACAGCAGTGGCAAAACCTGCTCGGGATCTAGAGTATAAAGGTAAATTGTAATGCTTGGCAAATGTATGCACGGAGGTCCAAGTAGCAGCCACTATAATGTCCTTGGTAGCCACTCCTCGTAAGAAGGCTGTGGTAGTGGCTGTAGCCCTTGTGGAGTGAGGCCTGATGTTCTCAGGGGTTTTCTTTCCATGGTAGGAGTAACAAAATCTAATGCAATTTCCTATCCATTTGGAGACTGGCTGTTTTGAAATTGGTTTTCCTTCCTTTCCTGTGGCATATGCTACCAGAAGCTGGTCAGTTTTTCTATTGGACTTAGTCCTGTCCAGGTAGTAGCGTAACTGTCTGTGTACATCCAAGGTATGCAAAAGTCTTTCTCCCCTGTTTTGTGGGTTTGGAAAGAATGTAGGTAGGTGGATAGCCTGATTTAATGACACTCTGGATACCACCTTAGGCATAAATGTAGGATTTGTTCTCATGGACACTCTATCTTGATGGAAGATCAGGAAGGGTTGCACTGCCATTAATGCCTGTAGTTCAGAGACCCTTCTTGCTGAAGTTATTGCCAGCAGAAAAGCAGTCTTCCAGGATAAGTATTGTAATTCTGCTGTTGCTGCTGGCTCGAAAGGAGGAAGTGTCAATTTTTCTAGCACAAAGTTTAAGTCCCATGCTGGCAATGGTGGTTTCCTGGGAGGTTTTACATTTTTAATTCCTCTCAGAAACTGTCTGAGCAGGGGATGAGAGAAGACAGGAGGATCCAAGCTGTATTGTGCTGAAATAGCTGATGCATGTATCTTGATGGAAGAATAGGACAGGCCTGTGTGGAAGAGCTCTGCCAAGTACTCCAAGATGTTGGCCATGTTTACCAGAGTCACATCTTCACCCTTTGCAGTACTCCAAATGAGATATCTTTTCCATTTTGCTGCATAATTCTTTCTTGTTGAAGGTCTGCGAGCCTCCAGGATTATGTCCTTAACCCTTTGGGATAAATTTGGGTTAATTGCTGTTATGTAATGTTCCAGGCAGTTAGCTGCAGAGTTTTCAGGTTTGGATGCAGGATGTTGTAGTTGTTCTGTGTTAACAGTAATGGGATCAGGGGTAGTGTCCATATTTGTTCCCGAGACATGCTCCTCAGCAATGGGTACCAATGTTGTCTTGGCCAGTCTGGAGCTATCAGAATGATCCTTGGACGGTCCTCTTTGATCTTCAGAAGCACCTTGTGCATCAAAGGAAGTGGTGGAAATGCGTATGCTGTCAGGTTTTCCAACTGAAGGATAGGGAGTCCACCTTCCAAGCAAGTGGGTGGTACGTCCTTGTGCAGAATTTCTTTAGCTGGTGATTGAATGGGGATGCAAACAAGTCTATTTGTCGTAATCCCCATTTCCTTGTGATGGCTTTGAAGATGTCCGGATGAAGCATCCATTCGTGGGCATCTGTGGTTGTTCTGCTTAATATGTCTGCTAGAATGTTTTCTTTTCCCGGTACAAAGATTGCTTGTAACTGAATGTTGTAGCTCAGGGCCACATCCCATAGGTCCAGTGCCAGCCGGCATAGAGGATATGAATGGGTGCCTCCCTGTTTGTTGATGTACCACATAACTGTGGTGTTGTCTGTCCTTATCATCAACTGACCTTCTTGGAGAAATGGTCTGAATGACTGGATTGCCAATTTTACTGCCAGCATTTCCTTTAGATTTATGTGTAGGCGCAGCTGGTCCTGAGTCCATAAGCCTTGTATGCACTTGCCCTGCATGTGTGCCCCCCAACCGAGATCTGAGGCATCTGTCGTGATGGTTTGGCTTGGTTGGCTGTTGCAGAAGGGCAATCCCTTGTTTGATTGGCAGGCCTGAGCCCACCATAGGAACTCTTGTTTCAGGCATGGGATTATTGGGATTTTGGTTTCTAGGCTGTGCTTGTGTTGGGACCACAAATTCCTTAGGTACCACTGCAGCTTTCCCATATGCAGTCTGGCATGAGGGACCAGAATTATGCAGGATGCCATGAAGCCTAGAGCTTGCAGTACTTTTCTTGCAGTTAGGTGGTTCTGCTTTGTTAATGCCAAGAAGTAGAGAGGTAGTTGCTCTTTCTTTTCTGCAGTTAGGAATGCCATTTGTTTTGATGTGTCCAGCTCTGCACCCAGAAAGGTTATTCTTTGGGATGGAATCAGCCTTGACTTTTTTATATTGACTGTATATCCCAAGGCTTGCAGCAGGTAAATGACTCTTTGTAAGTCTTCTGCTAGCTTGCTTTTGTTGTCCGCTTGAATCAGGCAGTCGTCCAGGTAGGGATAAATTTGGATTCCTGAAGTCTGCAATGAGCAATTACTGATGCCAGGCATTTCGTGAACACTCTGGGCGCAGTAGATAAGCCAAAGGGCAATGCTGAAAATTGATAATGCTCTGATCCTGCAAGAAATCTGAGGTATCTTCTGCAAATTGGTCTTATGGGGACGTGCAGGTATGCCTCCTTGAGATCTAGAGTTACCAGCCAAGACTCCTTGCCCAGCATGGGAAGAAGCTGCTGTAGGGTCAGCATTTTGAATTTTGGAACAATAAGGAAAGTGTTTAAAGCGGACAGGTCTAGAATGGGTCTCCATTTGTTTTCTTTTCTTGGTACCAGGAAGAGTCTTGAGTAAAATCCCTTTCCTTGCTCCATAGATGGTACCTTTTCCACAGCTCTCATTCTTAATAGCTGAGATATTTGTTTTAGAGCTTCTGTCCTTTGAGTAGGTGGTAGGTTTGGCATTCCTCTCTTCCCTGGTAGAGTATGGAAATGGAACCTGTAACCTTGGTCTATAGTTTGCAAAATCCATTTTTCCCTTGTGATGCAATGCCAGTTTTTTGAGAATAAGGTTAATTTTCCGCCTAAGGGTGCTTCTAGTTGTTCCCTGGTAGGCGGTGCCACTGTCAAGTCACTGTGATTGAGTTGTTGTAGAGGTGGTGGCTGCGTCCGTGCCTCGCTGGTTGTTACCTTGCCATTGGCGTCCCCTGTAGGCACCCCTGGATTGGTTTCTGCCTCTTGAACGCCTATTCCTGCCCTCTGAGGCTTAGAGGAGTCCGGAAAGGACCAATTCTTGGAGGGCCAGTTCCTGCTAAACCTTGGAGGTTGAACCTGTAAGAAATCTTTCACCGTTTGTACAGATTTCGCCTTCTCTTCCATCTTTTTTAGCACCTGCTGAGCAGGGGAACCAAATAAATTGACCTTGTCCATGGGTGCATCCAAAAGCTTTGATTTGACATGGTCTGGTAATGCCTGTTCTTTCAACCATGCATGTCTCCTGATAACTGTGCCAGTCATGGCTGATCTAAAGGAAGCCTCCAGTGCATCATAGCCACATTTTAAAGAATGGTTACTAACCTGCTGTATGTTATGTACCATTTCCTGAACATATTTTTTATCTAAAGATTCCTCAGAGGAAAAGCTTTTTAGTTAACTGGTCAAGCATAAACTCTTGATATTGAATCATATGAAATTGGCAGTTTAAAGCCCTAGCTGACAAGGTAGCAGAAGTGTAAACTTTTTTACCCCATCTCTCTAAGGACCTGGATTCCCTTTCAGAGGGGAGGGGTTTTTTAGTAGAAGTAGCAGCTACAGCTTTAGGGCCCTGGGCGATGGTCTCTGGATCTGCAAAAGGAGCCTTGTATAAATGGTGATGAGTGTCCGGGACCCTGTAGAACCTATCGGGCTTAGCAGGAGCCGGAGGTAATGAATCAGAAGCAGTGCAAGCATCATTAAATGCATCATCTACAACAGAAAGAACTGGAGGTATAGCTAAAGGCCTATGTTGTGGCAAATGTAGAAAGGTTCTAAGCCTTTTTCTGGAGTCTGAGAAATCTTGGCCCTGCCACTGAAATTGTTCCCTCATAGCATGCAAGGTTTCCCCAAAGGAAAATTCCTCAGGTGGAGAGGCTGAAGGAATGGACTCTTCAGCATCAGAGTCTTTGTAAGGAGAATAAGAAGCCTCAGGAAGGTCTGTATGTTCTGATTCATCAGAGGAACCATCAGAGGATACTGGTTCAGGGGGCTCTGCTCTAGGTCTCTTTTCTGGAGGTGGGAGAGAGGACCTGGCTGGATGAGGCTGGGATCCACGAATTAAGGTAATTAAATCCTCAGCCAAAGATAGCATATGAGAGCTAGTGCTGGGCCTGTGTGAAGGGGGTTTGGCAAGCACAGTTTTGGAAGCTTTGGCTGCTTTAGCCCTGGCAAAGGCCTTGATAGACATGGCTGCAGGAGGCCTAGCAGCTCCACGTGCAGGGGTTGAAATATCCAGGGGAATTGTGTCTGATAATTCCTGAGAAACCGCAACAAAAGGCTGGATTTCAGAAGTAGATTCTACCAGGTTAGAGGAGGCCTCGGTAGAAGGCATGGTTTCGGCTGGAGAAAGAACCGCTTGCTCGGTTTCGGCTGAAACCGAGACACTCGCGGTTTGCTTAATCGCGGTTTCGGCCAAGACCGCGGACCGCGAGTGTCGGTCCTTTTCTTTTCGTTTTTTGGAAATTTGCGTAGTCGGAGGATCCGACGGCATAATATAGGCAAAATCAGAGCCGAAAATTTGTTCAGCAAACTCCGACCGACGTCTAAGCTTCCGTCGGTTAAAAGAAGCGCAGGCTAGACAAGCTGCTACGTCGTGGTCTGGGCCTAAACAATGTATACAATAGGAGTGGAAATCCTTATGAGGTATTTGTTTCCCACAAGATAAACAGTTATTCACTTTCTCTGACATCGGCTGAGGCAGGAAAGAGTCCCCAACGGGGTACTTAGCTTTTTAGAAGTCTTCGAAGTAGTATTCGGTAGTAGTAATCTCTGGATCTGACCGACCGGCACTTGCGAACAGCTTCTGCTTCGGGCGCCACGCGGCAAGAAAGACTGAGGAAAATGGCGTCGGCTGATGCCTTTATACCCGAATAACTGCAGCTATGACGTCGGGTGAAGTGCGACACCAGCCGAGGCCAGACCCAGACTTTGGAATCCGGCCGACCGAAGGGCTGCCTGACGACAGGACAACCCATTTGTAAGGACTGCAGATGCATCCTTGAAGGACATTATGGGGGTAACCATTCTTCAAATCCAGGGACTCCAGAAAAGCCCGAGGAAGCAAAAGCAGGAAAAAGAGTCAGAGGAGACAACATCCTGAAGAAAGGAACCCTGAGAAAGGTATTGAGATATCAGATGTGTAGAATGGGCCTCCATAACCTCTCCTTCCTTCCTGGGGACAAATTCTGGAATAAAAGCCTGTTCCCTGCTGACACGAGAGAAGAGGTTGCATGGTTCCCTGTTCTGCCAGATCCCACAGGAACAGAGCAAAATGAGGAAGCTGGCAAAGAGGAGACTGAGGGAGACAAGAAAAAAAAGGAGAAGCTGGATGTAAGATACAGGCAGATTTATCAGGAAAGAAGGTTTTGACCTGTACAACTCTACAGTCGGTTTATCAGGGAAAATCCATTTAGAATTCCTTTTACCTCTGGCAGGTTGTCTACATTGTTCCTCTGCAACTTAGGTACAGGAGAAACAAAAATTTGTTTGAGGTCTTGCATAACCTTGCCCTTACCTGGAAGGGTTTTAAACA
Organism: Protopterus annectens; assembly: GCF_019279795.1. Taxonomy (NCBI): domain Eukaryota; kingdom Metazoa; phylum Chordata; order Ceratodontiformes; family Protopteridae; genus Protopterus; species Protopterus annectens. The sequence goes on from NC_056725.1 coordinate 1,018,984,263, forward strand.
ATTCTGCAGCAGTAGTGCCAAACAGATTCTGGTTACCTAAGGAAGATTCTAAAAGTTTGGCCTTAATGTCCTCAGGTAAAGCCTGGCTGCACAACCATGAATATCTTCTCATGGCAGAACCAGATGCAGATGGCCTAGAAGAGGCATCAGCTGTATCATAGCTGTGTTTAATAGAACAGTGAGCTACCTGAAAGGCAGAACTTAGCAGAGAGAGCAGAAATCTCTCTGTGTGAACACCCCCAAGCAGGGACAGAAGAACAGGGACATATCTAGTTATGTGGGTCTGATAATTTAATAGCTCTAAAAGCCAAAGTAGCAGAAGTATAAACTTTTCTCCTACATCTCTCCATAGCATGGCTGCGCTTGTCAGAAGGCAGAAGCTTGGAAGAGGAAAGCAGTTTGAATGGCTTATCTGTAGTCATGGAGATAACAGCAGGATCAGATAGCAGACTTCTATACAAACACTTCTGATCCTCCAGTACCTTATAAAATATATCTGGCTTCTTATGGGCCAGAGTATGAAAGTCAGGAGCTTGAGAATCTGCTGTAAATGTGTCCAACAGGGCATCTTAAGATCTGATGGACTGCTGGGTGAGTCCATTTGCAAAACTTCATAATACCTCTTTTGAACCACAGATACTTGGGAACAGTCCCACTTAAAGCATTCCATCATACAGACCACAGTATCCCCAAAGGATTATTTCTCAAATGGAAAGTCAGGGGACAAAGAATCCTCTTCCTCAAACCCCAAAGCCAAAGAAGAATGTATTTGTGAGAAATATGCTAAGATTCTTCACCAGAGTATAACTCCTCATCAGAAGAATCACAACCCCTTATTCTCTTAGATGGGATGGATGACCATGAAGCAACGGCATCATTTAGAGCAAATTCCTGTGGGTGGTTCAGAGCCATGAAGGAATCAGACAGCCCTTGAGCAAAGTCCTGCCACTCTTTATAAGGATCCCTAAGTACAGTAGCCTCGTGTTTGGTTTTCTATTTCTTTTTTAAAGAAACATTTGCCTTAGCAAATCTAGGTGGTGTAGAACCCTGCCTGGATTCAATGAGGGTACCAAGCACTTCTTTCCCAACTAAAGTTTGAGGAATCCCACTAGGCCCTTCAGATATAATCAGCCATAGTTACCCCCGCTACATCTGTACCAAACATATGCACAGCCACAGCAGACGTGCAAGTGGGCAGCTCCATGTCGGTCTCTAAGTGGGTCGCAGCAGAGGGAAATGGCATCAACACTGGCTGGTCCTTGGGTTCTTCATCCAGTTCAGGGGAGAAGTCCAGTAGAACCTGGACAGCAGCAAATTCAGTACAAGCTCTTCTAGCTTTTTTCTTAAGAGGCGTCTGAACTTCAGGGCAGGTGGATTCTGTCATGGTACCCTGGGTTAATAACTCTAGACATTGATTTTCTACATACATAGAAAAGGAAGACAAAATGGCCCCAACAGGGTACTTATCTGTAAAAGGTTCAGCAGATGAAATAGCTCAGTGGACAGTATAAAGACTAACTACAGACGTAGCTTTCAAACTGGTGGCAAAGTTGTTCAGAGGATTAGGCATCCATACATCACACACACACACCCTATGCTTTGCATGTAAGACATACTTCTGATGAACAATGCCAGGAAGGTGTAAATGGTTTGGGCATGCTGGCTGGATTTTAGGCTATTCTTGGTAGGCTATCACAAGTACAAAGAATACAGCAATAGTGATAAGAAAGGGCATCAGTTGGTACCACTAATACACAACTTCTCTCCTGTTAGCCATATCACTGAATAAAAATCAAGGGCAAGAGCCAAAATGTTTTCCCACTGATTAAATCAAAGCAAACAAATACATAAGTAAACACAGGCTGCCCTTTATTTAGCAATATATTTTTAGAGGCTTAAGTTTCCTGTAGCCAAGCAAAGTTGGGTACTTCAAATTTAAACACGCTTTAGACGCTAACACTGGAATGTGCTAGGACTTGTGTGTCTGTGTGTGTGTACACACACAAACATAAAAACTTTATAAAAGTGGTGCAACTGCTTATTACTAGTTAGCAGTTAACTGCAAAAGGACACCATGACATTTCATTTTTTATGCTATACAGAAACATTTCATAATACTGACAATGTAACCGAAAAGTAACAACATTTGTCATTTTCTTATTTAAACAGAAAAATTAAGACTACTGGAAAGATATATTTTCCATAATAATGTTTGTAAAGTGGGCTGATAACCTAGTGGGTTCTGTTAATGTCTATGTGTGGTATAATATGGAATTCTATGCAAGCATAGTGTCCAGAAATGAAATGTGCAGGGCCCAGCATTCTTGCCAATGGCCAAAACTTCCTACTGCCACTTCAGTTGTGCAACATGAAATTCAAAATGAAAGTAAAGCGACTCCTAGGCTACAGCTGAAAAGGGTCTGAGCAGTCTCCTTATACAGTTAGTAAGCAATCAAGAGGTGCAATCTGTTAACAGGCTACTACAAAGAGGGATTCTTTTTATTAATACAACAGACATGAATAATCAACAAAACGCTTCCAAACATCTGCTGTTATTACAGGAATTATATGGAAGCACTTTGAGTCACTCAGCTCTATGTACACTAGACATGGACTGCAGAAGGAACATCTAAAGGCATATGTGACTTACTTAACATGGTTGAACTAATCAAAAAATCATTTATTCAGGACGATCTACAATGTACACCAGGAACATAAAGCATCTCAGGAAATGTGTGGCTCATCTGCACTGTTTGAACATCAAGGTATGTGCTGCTTCAGCTGTTCTATCCACACATATCTTCCAACACCCAAGCAGGGGATACTCTGGAGGAACCATCTTCCAGTCATCCATCTGATGGATTCTTGAAACTTCAGTGAAGAGATGACTCAACATGTGAAAGTTCATATCTGGCTGCCTACGACCAAAAAGGAAAGAGGCACCACTACAAGTGGCTTCTGTGATACCACCATTTTCTCTTCAGTTCTGTGTGCCAAGGACTGCATCTGAGGTGTAACTAAGGCACCAGATGGTCTCACAGGGATATTTTACATCAGCATAAACAGCTACCACTCTATGAACTACCAGATGGTCTGCAAAACATCTGTCAAGGAACTGCAGTCACCACTGGACACTGAGGTGTATAGTATGCAGCGCATGTTCCCAGGATCTATACTTAGTTCTGCCATTCTGTGTTCACATGACAGCACTGATGAAGCATGTGTGGAAATGCACAGAGTAAGATAACGAAGGCCCTCACTTCAGCAATTGTGAACATTAACTGCCAATTGAAGGGATTTATCCAAGGAAACAGAAAATCCCTCACGGCTACCTCACTGCACAACTCAATTTGGTTATGACTTGCTGTATGTGAAATTCCTTCCCCCCACTGCAAGTAATGCCTCAGCAAACTGTGTACATGACAGCTTACAGTGCATCCCGCCTATTGTGTTGTGTGTGTGTGGAGAAGGAAGAAGATGGGTTAAGATTTTAACTGCAACACAATATTTCTAGGCAGCAGCCATTTTAACGTGAACCTCACATTTTTCAGCATTTTTAATATTAACCCCCAAATAAGACAACAAAGAAGAATATTTCAGCATGGCAGGAAAATATAAATGTCAAAAATTAGAACAATTATAAAAGCAAATCTAAGTCTTATTTAATTTTTCTGCTCAGTTATCCATGCCAGAGAAGGATATGCACCCTAACTGGGATCGACTGTCTATAATTATGGCACTATTCCACAATTAAACATGCTAGGCCAGAAACCCCAAAATAAATGATCATTTCCTGATGGTATGTATAGTGTATTTGTTTTTGAGGGGTTAGAGTATTAAAGATGAAGGCTTTAATACCACATTTCAGACCGTTGCTAGTTCAGTTATCATGTTATTGGAGTACAGTAAATATTTCTTTTGTATGCATGCAGACAACTATAGTTATGATTACCTGCATGTTAAATCATCTTTGCCCAGCTCGCTGGCATACAAGAATGAAGGCTTGACTATAACCCAGATGACCAGATTTTGAATAGTGGCTCAGATGTTGGAAAAGCCAGGTATGGAAGGTTGGAAGTGAGTGGCCAGGAAGGGAAGGATGGAAGTGAGAGGCTTACATGAGCTCTTCCATTCTGAAGGGTGGAAATATTGGATTCTAGCAGGGTAAATACTCTAGGGGAAGGACAGTCTTGCACGATGCCTAAGTCAGTGATAGTAACCCTCAGAAATAGGGGACAACATGGCATGCTCTGTGGTCACACTGGTTCTCATGTTAGCTGCCAAGGGTGGAATTAGGATCATAACAAAGTGCCTTTAATTGATGGAATGGTGACAAGAGCACAAATCTTCATGACTGCCTGGATCAGGGCTCTCCTGGCCAGCTCTTAACCTCACTGAACGATACCCAGGATAAGAAATGAATGAGCTACACTGACAGCAGGAGGCTTGATGGCTGGCATCACATACAAAAAAATCAATATCTCTGACTATGTAAATAAAAATAGCTCATGGGCACCTCAGCTCTTGCCTTCAAAGAGGGTCAAAGAAGAATATACTATTTTACAAAGATGCAAATTACACCCCTCTTTTTCCTTGGAATAATGTTACCGTTATCTTAAACAAAAACATGGCAGCTTATGACTCAAACCATGTGTATGTTTCATCCTAAATTTTAAAACATACAACGATTCTCTGAATGACAACCATTCTTTAACAGCTTGTCCTGTGTGCCATGGACTTTGTTCCAAAACCATGAGTATTTGTGACCAACAATGCTCTCTTGCTGTGCAAAGCTTTGCAATACAATTGCTCTGAAAATCATTATTTAGTTCATAAAATGTTTCCAAATCCTTAATTTCAAAGGCCTTTTTGTTTCTCTAATACATACCTTTCTATAAGCACAGAATATTACAAAATATTACACACACACAGAGCAATGTAAGTTAAATGATGCACCTTAAACTTTGTATTACTTACAATACAGAAGTCATCCTGAATCATACATTCACATACTAAACAACCATGACACTAACATTTCCCTTTTGTGCTATTCTTTTTGTAGCTAACAAGTGACAGAAACTAAGGACAGGTCCATTTGGCTATTTCCCCTTCTAAAAGCATACATAAATGTTTCTGAAAACAACTGTTTTAATCATCCATATTTGACAAGAGCCAGTGTTTCTGAACTGTTTCCTCCATTTTACAGGCACAAAAACTATATGTAACTAAACATACAAGACCATATTTTTCCAGAAATGCTTCACTATGTAGTCATTTCTCATTTCCACATAACACAGGAGATGGTTTTGAATAGCAGTTTCTGAACAGTGTTTACTAAAATGCATCTCCTGTAGTCCCTTAACGTATATACATATAGTTTTACACATATCTATATTTCTATACACACACACACACACACACACACACACACACACACACACACACACACACACACACACACACACACACACACACACACACACAGTGTTCTACCTGAAATATTTTAAATTAGAAATACATCTGCCCAATCTTCTGTGAAGGCATTCACTGTCCAAACATCTTTACCTGGAGTACTGTTGAAGAATTTCTGCTACTTTAAGAAGCAAAGAGGTCTACCGTGGTATACCCCACCTGGCTGTGATGTCTAAGAACACAACCCTGTCCAGTATTCACTCATGTGAGACTTCTGAAGTTCCAATACAGAATTCTTCTGTGTTGGTATATAGACTGCTTTCAGGAGCATTAAGAATTCCAGGGTCTGTTTCCAAACTTGCAAGGTCAGCCTGCAGAGGTGATCAGAATGTATTTCCCCCAGCTTATGTACCCCACAACTATGATTTTGTGTGTCATGGTATTAAGATTCCTAGGTTTTCAGGCTACCTTGAAAACTTAACATCCTGGATGACAACTTTCACCTCCTTTATGTTTTCAAGCAATTTTTTCTCCCTGGGACTTCAGATTCCCAGCACTTCGAAAGTCTAATGCCTATGCACGCCATGCCATGTTGGAATGTGCTGTTCATGTCTGGTTTGCAGCTAAATGCCTGAGGGATATGCCCTAATCCATTTGCACTTGTATCCACCATCCCCACTCTATTCTTACACAGGGCAGGACTTGGATGGTACACCCTAGGAATGGAGACAGGTGGTTTCAGATATTCCTTAGGAACAACTGAAGTTTCCTCATGTGCAGTGGGCTGCATAACACTTGACACACAATGCTTAGGAACTTTCTGGATATTACCACTGATTTCTCTACCATTCCATGAAGAAATGCAGTCAGGTACTTGACTTTTTCCCTGTGGTAAGAAAGCTTTGACTGAGCTGATATCCAGAAAGGCCGCCATAAATACAAATGACAACGTTTTAGCTAGGCATAAATTGGACTACTCCTTCAGAGAGAAATCCAGCCAAATGGAGCAGTACAGGATGCAATCAGTGCCCTCTATATAATCTCCTAAATCTGTGCCCAAAAGAGGCAATCATCTATGTAAGAGCAGATATGGATGGATGCCTTTCATCAAGCAGTAAGCTATCACCAGGGCCAAACATTTTGTAAAACCTCTGGGCAATGTAGTCAAATGAAAGGGTAAGAGGTAATGCATTTTATTTTATTTGTTTACTGGGGTCAAGCACTGATCTCCATTGACCTTTTTCAGACTCAGCCCATGAGGGTTATCTGGTCAAGCGACTTGCTCAGAGTCATATGGTTAGGCAATGGACGTTGAAGGAATAAAACTCTGGGTCACTAGAACACAGGAAACAGCTTCTTAATACTCTGCGCCCACTGCCAGACATTCTGCCAGATAATCTGGAAATGATAGCTCCCCCTCTTTCATAAACCTTAGGTACAACTTGTGACCTCTGAAAAAAGCAATATGGAGGTAGGCATTGTTGAGATCAAGAACCAAACCACTAAAAGGCAGTAAACGAGATCTAATATAACCAGGACAGCCCGAGGGCCTAATGAAGGGCAAATGGAACAGCCTGGAGTAACAACTCTTTAGCCACTGGTCACAGAAAATATGTTCTGTGGTTTCTTGAACTAACATTACTGCTAAGAAAGGGATGACTAGGTGTTCCTGGCATTTCTAGGACAGAGTAGTTCTCTTTTCCTGGTCTTAATGTAAGATGAAGTCTGCATTCCCTACAGACAATTTAAGACCCACTTATATACAGTAATATTTGAACAGCTCTGGTAAAAGCAGGCCATATGGCCACCTATCTTGTTGCCGGTTAGGAAGAGTGGGACAACTGCTTAATGGACAGACTTGCCAACAGTTTCTAACAAATTTTAACTACAAAGAAAACAGTATAAATAATACATTTTAGGTGCCATATCTGTTCAGTATGTGATTTTGTGATACAGGATGACCAGTGTTTGACTTGTTTGTTGTACATGGTTCTATATGTAATATTTGGTGGATGCAAAAAAATACTTCCTTTGGAGCTTTATGCCTCCATAACTACCAGTCATCATATCCTCAATAATCAAGTGGCTCATTCATTCCTCATAAGCCAGAGTGACAGCCAACCAAGTCAGGCCATCATTTAGGCAGCTTTAATGTGTTTTCACTTTTTTCTTTATACAGCCCTAACTCCACATACAGTGTCCAATGGATACTAATGACGGCATGTCATTCCTTCTGCAAATGACTTCCAGTTCAAGGCAGGCTTTGCTGCCAGGGTGTTGAACAGTGACCCTGTTAACACAGACAATGTTCTTGAGGTTACTGGGACTGACATCAGAGTCAATCCACCAATGCCATCAGCATAGGTTCTGGTAACCTTCAGTACAAAGAGGCTTGTAACTGAAATTACAGATGAAGAACACACACTGGTGGCAATTCCAAATATGGAAATGGCAATAATAAGGGGGAATCAGCTACACCTTCCAGCACTAAGAAACAGTCTGTGAAGGAAGAAACAGAAGTTGAAGGAAGGGGACCATATCTTGCTACCCTAGACACAGTGGGGAAGGAACAATGCCAATGTCAATTTGAGCTTTCATCCCATTCTTCATCTTTTTCCCCCAGTCAGTGTGAATAGAGGTGGTACAAAGGAACTGGGATGAGCTCACTGATATTGACAGAGAGGGCCTAGTCAGCAGTTTTTCTTCTGAAAAAGAGTTGTTTCATCTGTTCCTAAATGGGAGTGTCAGTAACAACATGAACCTTAAGTTGGAGCATTCTGCTGGTCCCTACCTGATCTAAGCAGATAAATGGGGGAAAATATTCTGGAAAAAAACACAAACTAACTCTGGAGACTTTAGTTATGGGGGGAGAGAGGCTACCAGACCCTTCCTCCAAATGCTTTCTTTTAATATTTTCTTTGTCATTCTCTTTCCTAGTACTTGTAGGCTTTGAAGGCAAACGCCCTTTTAGAATTAACTTATTATTCCTCTCATGTAACAAATATACAGGACCTAGGTTTCCTAAGAATGTAGCATTTAACTTGATAATGGTCTACCCCTAAGTCTTCTGTGCCAACACTGAGAAAAAATTCTAAAGCCTCAGGCCTTACTGATACCTACCACTCAAACAAACAGCCTTCATTCAACAAACAGTAACACACAACACAGACTGTCTACGATTTCAAAACTCAATTCCATATGCCTGCCTACAGCAACCTGCTAAAAGACATGATGTGGCGACCAGTCTGGAGGATTACCTAAACAAATGGGTAAACAGAAAAAGTACCAATGATTACTAAAAAGGCAAAGAAATTGGAAGAGCTCTGACCAGAGACTTACCACTATAATGAATAAACTTCTTTCCTCCAAAAATGCTGAACATAATCGAAGAGAAAAAAGCCTGGGAGTGCTTCTCAATGTTTTGCCCAAATGTAGCAAATGAGATCTGGAGAAAAGGGGAAGTGTGGTCCACTGTGTGAGCTGGTGAACAGTCTTTAAGAATCAGAGTAACTGCTGCTTTTAACTAGCCAGTCCTGAGTTTAAAGTGGATGGACTGGATCACTGATCATGTAAGATCAGAACTTTTGTCTTCAATTATTCTGTTTCACATTCTTTTGACCCTGGTTTCTGCTTTTGGAATCACCAATGAAGCTGATGCAGAAATTCTGCTGTTCAGTTTAATACCATTCAACAACTGCATAGGAAACAACTCAACTTCTGAATGTGAGGTAATTTTAGACTCCAGTAATCCTAGATGACTGAACCTATTACTGCTCTGCGAAATCTTCATTAAGTGCTTTAAAACTTTTATGGATGATGTTCATTAGATCAATGTTGCAGTAAACTTTACGGATGGAACACATCCAGCCAGTCTACAAAGCTCAAGCACCTTCCTCACATGCCATGAATCCATCCCTAGCATGAGTGGACATGCCAGTATAAGAGGGATGCACGGACACTCCAAAACTCAGAACTTTACTGCCACTAGTTTGCACATGCAGACTTTTGTCACTGTCACATCTAGCTTTCCTATACGGTCAACCTCAGAGCAAAGTTTTCAGGCAGATAAGTACTCTGTTGGGAACCCTCACTTTTTCAAAAATTTTTTTCATAAAAGGTGCTTACGTCTGTCAACAAAGGAAGGTATGACTGTGGGTGCCAGATACCATTCAAGCACTCTAACATCAGTTGTTTGCTTTGCTTCTGGGTTAAACATGAAATGAAATCCTGCACTATCAGTTGTTTGCCCTCTATGACTACCAGACATAGGCTTAACTCCCTTTGCACTTACACAGAGAACAAACATTCAGGACTTTGCACAAGTAGATACAGCATCACCCTCCTTCTCAACAGACCTCCTAGTCCTACCTCAATTAAAAAAAAGGAAGTCTTTCAGAAAGCTGATTGACAACAGCGAGACATCCTCCTCTCTCTTTTAGTCTGAGGCTGATGACTCTGCCGAGGCATGTTTACAGACACCAGACCTCCTAGCGTGTCCCATCTGGTAGCAGCTATGGTTCAGGTTACTTGCATATCTGAAAATGTCAAACATACAGTTGAGACAGTCAGGAAAGGGAGAACCTAGAATTTCCTTATCAGAGGGTGGGGGAGGTATCCACCAAATTTTAGTCAAAGAGGCGATCCGGAGATCCATGGTGCACTTATGTAGGTCAAGCTTATGGTTTCCCTTTCAAAGTCCACATATATGAACACTCCTAAGAAACCTATTCAGAAAAACACATTTCCTCACCTTCTTCCACTTCCAGACAAAATGCCAGCAAGATGCCAGCAAGAAAGACAGATTTATCTTTGCTCAAGGTCTGTTTAAAGCTATTCAGTCCTCCACTTTCATCTCTCTTCCTCAGAAACGGATTTCTCAAATTCTGATCAAAAGGGATGATTATGTCTCTGAAATGCAGACACCTTTTTGGTGCAAATCTGAGGCAGATGATACTTTATCCTCAGATTCCCCCAATAAACAAATTTCTTTTGGAGACAACATTGCCAAGAAGAAAAACTTTTTCAAATGAGAGAGTAAACAGGTTTCTCAATACCAAAAAATATAATATGAGCATTTGATTATGGAGATTACTAAACCTGTTGTTATAATCTCCAGTTATAGCGATTCTGGAAAATGTCTTTTTAATTGCTACAATGTCACTGGATTCTCATCCTTGGCCTCTAAGAAGCCAGATGAGTTTTACAGGGTTCCTGATACAAATAAAGTAACCACATGAAAATCTCACAGTTGACTTTCAGGAGCCTGACAAGGGTACTAGCCCTTTTTCATCTTCTACTTCAAATCCAAATGATAACAATAGCAGAACTTTTGATAGGTATAGCAAAAACATAGACCTCTGCCACCTTTGCTTTTAGAGCTATTAATTGTCAAATCCACATGCCTACATTCCTTTTATATGTTCTGAGTAATGTGGACAAACCTTGCCAAATCTTCCTAATTCAGATGTGAAATGTAATCTTATGGATATGCTTGGTTCTGCCTCTCAGGTAGAGAAGCACATTATCAAATGGGGCTATGATACTGTGGGGATTTGCCTTTAGAGCAACTGCAACAGGCTCTTATGAAAAGCAGGCTTGTTTAGGAATGCAATCCTTCCCTGAAGATGTAAAAGCTCAGTTAATAAGTGTCCCACCAGACAAGGGCTTAATGTCTGACACTATTTTATAGAGGTTTTCAAAAACTCAGTGAAACAGGAAAACTCAAGCAGGAAGTTAAGCAACTTTTCTCATCAACATTTCCTAAGTTTCAGATAAACTATCCATCTAATACAGGGCCCTTTTTAATAAACCATGCAAATCTGGTCAGTAGACATTTGGAAAAGAACTGTTTAAAAGAAAATAACAATGAGATTCCAAAAGAAAATCTAAAGGATTCCAGGAATCCAATTCTCAAAGAAAAGAAAATCAGACTCTCCCTCCCCACCCTTCCCCAGAAAATGTATTTATTTATATTTATTTAACATTTATTTACCAGGAAACTCTGACTTGGAACAAAGCCAATTTTCAGCAGCGGCCTGGAAATAAACACTCCAGATGTATGTCTTTGTAATGTGGGAGGAAACTGGAGCACCGAAATTGCAGGTAACCTCTCTCTTTATTTTCTTACATGGCAAGCTGTAACCACAGATGATTGGCTACTACAGATTATAGAACATAGTTACAGATTCAGTGGGGCATCCCTTCCCAGTCCTTAAGGAATTTGCCAGCCCCCAAAAGACCAGCTGCAACTTATGTCTCCAACAATTTCAGACTTGCTCCTTCAGGGTTGTCATACAGTCAGTGCCCAACAAAGCCTTTCGGCTTTTCCCAGTTAGGGGTCGCCACAGCGGAACTCCGGTCCGCTAATGATTAGCAGTGGATTTTTACAGTGCCGAGTCGCCAGCCTGACGCCCAACCTCCAAAGAAGGCACACCCATTCACGCACACCCTACCTGCATGTCTTTAATGTCACTCGACCACAGGGAGGACATGCAGACTCCACACAAATGATGCTCCAGCCAAGAATCGAATAAGAGAACCTCTTGCTGTAAGGCAACAACGCTAATCGCTGCACCACCGCGTCCTACAGTCAGTGCCCACCAATCTGTGGAAACGAGAAACAGTCTTAAGTAAAATCCTTTTCCCACAGATTGGACAGTCAGTGCCCACCAGTCTGTGGGAAAAGGATTTTACTCAAGACTGTTTCTCGTTTCCATGAAAGAGGGCAGCTGGAGGCCCATTTTAGATCTATCCAGACTAAATTCCTTTAGCACATTCCAAAATTCAAAACATTAACACTTCAAACTCTTTTTCCTCTTCTTTCCCCTCAAGCATTTCTGGTCACTCTAGTCATAAAATATGTCTATTTGCATATTGCCATAAACAAGAAATACAGATCCTTTTTTAAAATTCTTTGTTTTGGATCACATTATTAAGTTACTCCTTTGACTTATGGACTTTCTACAGCTCCAGAAATCTATACCACATGCCTTGCTCCAGTGATAGCTTATTGCAGACTTCAAGGCATACACATATTTCCTTATCTGGACGATTGCATGACCTCAGCTTCTACAAGTCAGGAATCCTCAACAGCTTTACAGTTCATAATGAATCTTTTTTGTAACCTAGGCTTCACCTTGAACCTAACAAAATTAATCCCTGCTCTCTTCTTCTTATGGACAGGCTTTTTCTGGGATGTCTCTTAGGCAGCCACCTCGAGTGCTCTTCTCCCCCCCCCCACCAAAAAAAGATGACTTATCCGCACTTTTGCAACCTTTGACAGCAGAAAACATCTGCTGCAACACTGTTTCAAAGAATTTTAGGTTTCATGGCCCCTTCCAAACTTATGATTCCACATGCCAGACTTCACATGAGAAAAATCCAGTAGTTCAAATCAGTTTGGGTTCAACATTCTCACACACCCTTTCCTAGTTCCAGTACTCAGCTCTGTATAGAAAGAACTTATTTGGTGTGCCAAACACATCATATTCAACACTACGATCCCTTTCTCGCTGCATAGTCCCTCTTACAGTGGCTACAGATGTTTCAGATTTTACTTGGGTGCCGTCCCTAATGGTGTTCAAAGTACAAGTAATATCTGAACTACATCACAGACACAAACACTTCAGCCTGGAAGAAATGATGGTTCATATAAATGTCCTGAAAGCTCTAAATATCCTTTGATTTCCAGGCACTCTTTCAGTGGTGACATGTAACACCACTGTGTTGTGGTACATAAACAAACCAAGAGGAATAGGGTCATGCCTCCTTTGCAAACTGGCTACAACTGCCTGTGACAGACCAACACACCACATCTTATTTCTTCAAGCAATTTATATTTTTTCAAAGCAGAATACAGCAGCACACTCCTTGAGCAGATTCAGGATAGACACTTACAAGTGGATGCTACACAGAGGTCTTCTTGCAGAGAGTTCAACAGTGCGGAATCCCTCAAGCAGATCTGAACAGACAACTGAAATGGGTTTGCTGTAATGCACTTTGCAAGAGGCCTGGAAGACACATGCCTTTTCAGTCACCTGGACAAGGATGTTTCTTTGTGTTTCCCCCTTTCTTATTTCCAAAGTCCTTCCAACGATCAGGAAGGACTTATCACAAATGTTACTGATGAATGCCTTTTGGCTCAGACAACACTGGTTCTCTTTTTTATGCAACTGGCAAAGGGCAAGCACTAGAAACTAACTCAAAGAGTGGACTTGCTCACATAGAACAGGGGATCTTTGACTCAATCAAATACACAAAATGTGAATCTGTTTGGATGATAGAAAAAATGCCCAAAAGGAATCAAAAACCTATATGACAAGTACTGAGGGAGACAATAAAACCTGCTAATTTAATATCTTATTTATCCAAATGGAAAAACATTTTCTCTTTGGTGCCAAAATACAGGACAAGACCCATCTGAAGTGGAAGCATCCCTTGTTCTTCACTACCTGTGTGAACTGCTCAATTCTGGCCTAGCATATACTTCAATAAAAGTACACCTTTCAGCCATATTATCCTGTTTGCCACTATACCCCCCGCCTAACCATCATCTTCTCTACTACTTTTAAAGGGGATTTTGCATATCAGACTACCAAGAAAGAAGGTAGCTCCAAACTGGGACATGAATTTTGTTTTAGAAAAGTTAATCCTATCTCCTTCTGAACCTGCAGCAAGCTGTTCTCTAAAATTTCTAACATGGAAGACTGTCATGCTGGTAGCTTTAACTTCTGTTAGACAGGTATGTGAATTACAGTCCCTTGTGTCTATTCAACTTTTGGGGGGAATTTTCACAAGAACAGGAAGAGCCTTAAAACCATTCCCTCATTTATGCCTCAAGTAGTTTTTCAGATTATTCTTAAATTGTCCAGATCCCTGCCTTTTACCTTAACCTACAGAATAACCAAGACAGAATTCTACACTGTCTGGGTGTAGTTGAGATAATTTCCAGATAAAACTGAAGAGTTTCTGAAATATGACCAACTGTTTGTAGCCTATGATCATAAGAAAAATGGACAGGCAGTTTCTAAAGAAACTACATCCTGATGTCTTTCCCTTTTCATTCATTTCTGCTACTCTGACCATGGCAAAAATCCACCAGGACAGTAGCTTCATCTTGGGCTTTTTGGAAGGGAATAGACTCAAGATCCATTTTGGAAGCAGATATTTAATAATCTGTTCACCCATTTACAAAACATTACAAACTGGGTTTTTTCCACAAAGTTGGGGTTGGTTTCACTCGTGCTGTTCTACAGAACATTCTGGACTCTGGTTAAGGTCCAATCACCCGCTCCTCTTGAGCTTTGGTAGTAGTCCCACCTGTAAGGATTACTGCAATAGACATCTTATGAAGGGCATACTATAATTGTGTAGTTAACTTACCATAACTGCAGATGTGTGAATTGATTACTGTTGCAGTACAAACACTCTAACCCATCTCTCCGAGTAATATCTTCCCTGGCCAGGGTGGAGTATCCATTTTCAGATGAACAATACAAGGCAAGCAATCACAAGAACTATAAGATGCCTAGCTACATACATCTTTAAGAAGACACATTTAAATCTGTACCCCCTTTTTCTTTGCTTTATGACAATGTTTGACTTAGAGCACTAGGCTTCAGCCTCCCATTCTAGTAATAAGAAAGTTCTACATTTTGACGCTTCCATACATTCTTCTTATGGTGTGACATCCACTCTTACAGAGAGTGTAACATACAGCGCATAAGAAAAGTGCCAGAACTTTGCAGATTGTCTGGATGTATGGTATCCCTGGCAGGATACATCCTGTCTATAAGGGTTACAGCAAAAGTGATCTACTTGATCATCTACCTATGATTATGGTAAGTTAGTTACGCACATGTACTTTTTGACCACTTCACTATATATAACTGGGACAATATGCAGGAAGTCACATTATTCTGCAAACCTACAGAACTTGCTAATACCATAATGTTGACCACTGTTAGGGTGATCTCTGGAATCCAATCACACAAATATATACTTTTCACGGCACTTGTCAAACCATGGTTTGTAGTATAAGTTAATTTAACACTGTCAGGAAACTTCAAGTCGTAATCAACATGTATTAAGCAGATATTCTCTCTTATACTAGAAACGATCAGTAGATCTGCATCAGTCTTACGCTAGTTTTCTTTTACTTCAGTTATCATGACCTCTGGTAAATTAATGATGCGACAAATTCCACAAAGCAATGTTCTAAACTACTTTTTATTTATATGGACACTCCCGCCCAAAATATCACATTGCATGCTGTTATATTGCACCTGACTGCTCTTAAACGAGAATCATGTATTCTCCCCAACATTTCTTTTCTCGAAAGATTTGGAACTATCAATTTGATACAAATACTGTATATGCAGCTTCTATACTTTTAAAATGAAAATTAAGGCTAAATGTCTTGTCTAGTGTCAGTTTTCTGCAGCAGCAAACATTTCATGGTTACTTCTTTACAAATGTTCACCTCTGGATGTTCCTTAGTACATCAGTAAAACTTTTAAGCTTCTTTTCTATCATGAATAATAGTATGTCCCCGTTATCTACCAATCCATCTCAAGAACATCCTCTTCTGCTCCTGTAATTATGAATGACTCAAAATATTTGTTATATGCCTCAGACTTGCCAGATTATAACTCACTTTCAAGTCACAGTAATGTTGAAGAAAAAAATTTTGTCTACAACCTTGATGGTGCCTCCCCAAAACTTCTTGAATTTACTCAATAATGACTTCTAGTCACTCTCATTTCTAATTTGTTTTCTATAAACAAAATGCTGGAACTTCTCATATCCATACACTACTAAATGCAGCTCCTTTACATTCTGAGCATACAGTGGATATAAAAAGTGTACACACCTCTGTTAAAATACCAGGTTTTTGTGATATAAAAAAATGAGACCACAATAAATTATTTCAAAACATTTCCCACCTTTAATGTGACCTATAACCTGTACAATTCAATTGAAAAAAAAATCTGTATGGGGAAAATATAAAAAAAAAAAAAAAAAAAAAAAAACGCACAATAAGCTGGTTGCATAAGTGTGCACACCCTTAAACATATAATTTGTTGAAGCACATTTTGATTTAAATACAGCATTCAGTCTTCTTGGGTAGGAGTCTGTCAGCAAGGCATATCTTGACTTCGCAATATTTGCCCACTCTTCCTTGCAAAAGAGCTCCAAATCTGTCAGATTGCGAGGCCATCTCATGTGCACAGCCCTCTTCAGGTCACCCCACAGATTTTCTATTGGATTTAGGTCTGGGCTCTGGCTGAGCCATTCCAAAACTTTAATTTTCTTCTGGTAAAGCCATTCTTTTGTTGATTTGGATGTATGCTTGGGGTAATTGTTGTGTTAAAAGGTGAAATTCCTCTTCATCTTCAGCTTTCTAGCAGATGCCTGAAGGTTTTGGGCCAAAAGTGACTGGTATTTGAAACTGTTCATAATTCCCTCCATCTTGACTAAAGCCCCAAAGCATGATACTGCCACCACCATGCTTCACCATGGAGATGGTGTTCTTTTGGTGATGCGAAGTGTTGTTTTTGTGCCAAACGTACGTTTTGGAATTGTGGCTAAAAGGTTCAACCCTGGTCTCATCAGACCATAACACATTTTCCCACATGCTTTTGGGAGACTTGATGTATTAAAAAAACACCGAAGCACTGTGTCGGAAAGTGAACCAGGAACGAACGACCAACTAAAATAAATACGTTTATTCCACAAGTAACAAAATACATATTGTGAGCGCTTTCATATAATAGAATATTATACTTCACCAGACTTGATGTATTGTTTTGCAAATTTTAGCTGGGCCTGGATGTTTTTCTATGTAATAAAATACTTCCTTCTTGCAACCCTACCCCATAGGCCAGATATATGGAGAATACGGGAGATTATTGTCACATGTTGTACACAACCAGTACTTGACAAAAATTCCTGCAGCTCCTTCAGTGTTGCTGTAGGCCTCTTGGCAGCCTCCCTAACCAGTTTTCATCTGGTCTTTTCATCAATTTTGGAGGGACATCCAGTTTTTTTGCAACATCACTGTTGTCCCATATTTTCTCCAATTTCTGATGACTGTCTTCACTGTGTTCCATGGTATATCCAATGCTTGACACCTTCAAACAACGAGATCCCTTTGATGCTTTGTAAGTTCACTGCGAACCATGGTTTTGCTGTAAAAGGGAACTGAGTAAATGTTAGGAAAATCCTACAGGGACAGCTGAACTTTATTTGGGGTTAATCAGAGTCTCTTTAATTGAAGGCAGTTGTGTAGCCAAGAAGACTGAATGCTGTAATTAAAGCAAAAGGTGCTTCAACAAAGTATTAGTTTAAGGGAGTGCACACTTATGCAACCAGCTTATTGCAGGTTTTTTATTTTTATATATTTTTTCGCCTAACGGATTTTGTTTGTTTTTCAATTGATTGTACAGGTTATACTTCACATTAAAGGTGGGAAAAGTTTTGAAATTATTTATTGTGGTCTCATTTTTTATATCACAAAAACCTGGCATTTTAACAGGGGTGTGTACACTTTTTCTATCAACTGTATCTTTCTTGTTATGAAATCTTTTCACAGGCAACATATGTCTTTCCTTTCCAAATCACTGCACCAATACTATTCTGACTAGCATTAATTATTCACAGTGCAGGTACTCAACTGATTAAATAAGCAATTAATTATTGCTCTTCACTTAATTGCCACATACATCTTGTCTGAAAAGTTTTCTCAATGGTGCATTTATTTTAGACAGCTTCAGAATAAAGTCTGAAAGCTAATGCATTATGTCCATAAATGTAAATGCTCATCAGATTTCTGACGGCAGCAACAGAACAGCAGCTTTAATATCTCAGTCTGTTCAGTAACTGATTTACTATATCGGTCATGCTTTTTTTCTCTGTTTGCAATAGACCAGTACATCACTAATAATATTAACACTGCCATTAGTCCTTCAATCTACATTCAAGCTTTCTGAACCACTTCAGATGCTCACGATACACTGAATGGAAATTTAGGGAATCTGTATCATGACTGCACATACAATGTAACTTTTCACATCAAGGTTATCTGTCAATATCTCCAATTAATATCAAGTACGAAGAAATACTTCTTATTCAGACCACCAGTAAAAATGTATTCCATATCTCAAAGTGGACAACCCTCTCTCTTTGTAGCTTTATTCAGGTCTTGTGGATCTATGCATATACCATTCTTGCCAGGTTTTATCATTGCAAGAATATATCCCTCAGTAAGGCTCAATCAATTTCTTAGTAACATCCATGAGCTCTGCTGCGTGCAGTGCCTTTTCAATTTTACATCTCCATGATCTTGCAGCATGCGTGACTGGCACCATGGCAACATCCATCCAAATATGATGATCTCCTAATCTATCAATTGTTACAAAGGAATGGCCTTCATCATCATTAGTTTTATTAACCCCACTGTTTTCATTTCGTATTAAATTTGCAAGCATACAATTCTCACCTAGCTGGCTTTGTACATCCACAGCTTGAGCCATGTAGTCAAAATTGTCTTTTTCTTCTTTTTTCTTACACTAATCCTTCCACATTTAGTTTTGATTTCCTCCTTTTCACCTGCCCCTTGCCTCTTTTTTTCTACTTTCTCTTTTTGAAAATGATGCCTTTTTCTGTAGACAGAAGTTTTTTTGACAGAAAAATGTTATCACTCCCTGTAATCTGTGTGTTACATAGCAAAGCAGTGCTCTTTTTTAGTAACTGTTCTCTTTATTTTACAGACAACTGTCAGTTTACTTTTCTTCCTTGTTATATCTTGTAAACGTCTTCCTTTCTTTCTTTGTTTCCATCTAAATCCTCAGAATGCTGAACACTTGCATACAGAATTCCAAAGTTATCAGGGGCATCATCTTGTTTCATAGGGACTGAATGATCTTTACATACAACAGATGCATCTTTTCCTAAATGTGTTCTATTTGCTCTTTGCCTAACATTATTTATCTCACAAGTTCAGTCATTAATATATATAACAGTTCTCCAAGCCATGCCAGTTGCACAAGTGCAATCATCATCATCAGGAAGTCTAGATTTACTTCTAATAATGCTAAGCAAATTATCCAACTTTTGACATAGGGAACACAGATCACCAGTGTTATTAGATGTTACATATAAATATGCATAGCATTTATTACACTGTAAAATATATTTGTGCTTTAGCAAATCATTAATGGCATACTAATTTAAAAAATCCATATTCAGCTTCAAACGAATAAAAATGTATAAAAGAAAAGAATAATTAAAATCAGTAACCACAGAATTCAAAGAGAACTTAAATCAACTCATATGAGAAAAATCATTATTTATTTTACATTTGTTGACCGGGAAAGTCCAACGGGGTATATGCCTATTTTCAGCGGAGGCCCAGGGAGAAAAGCTCCATATATTCAGACATATGAGATTTACATAATATAAAAGTACAATCTAGCATATCAGATGAAAAAAGAAACAGTATAATTACTGTAAAGACACAGTTCAACAGGAGAAATGACCTATATGTCAGAGTATAATATCACAAGGAAGGCTCCATATATTCAGACAAGCAAAATTTCACATAATATAAAAGTATAATCTAGCATTTCAGAGGAAAAAAACACAGCGTATTTATAGCAAAGACACAGTCTGACAGGTAATGACATATGTCAGAGTATAATAACAATATAAGGTGCAAGACATTTGCCTAATAGTATTAATTTCTCAGATAGAGAAAAGAGTAAACATTGTACTGCAATCATCTGCTAGTTAAAGTATATGAAATACTGATAACCTGTTGACAGCTAATAGTAGAGCTGGCAGCTAATTAGTGGTACAGAAGAAGGGGGGGTTAGTTGTGGTATGGACAAGGACATAGCCAGTGAGATTTTAGGTGTGCTTTAAGAGCATTTTTTGAAGAGACTGCTGGAAGGGAGGGTAGTTATGGCAGTGGAAAGTGAGTTCCAAATTTTGGTTATGGAGTAGGAGAATAGTGCTACCCCTGCAGAGTTGTTTGGTTTGGTGACTTGGAGTAGATTTTTGTTGCAGGAGTGCAGGGGTCTGGAGGATTGGTAGGGTTGGAGTAGTGTATGAAGTGAGGGAATTTTAAGAGGGTGGTTTACAAGTTTATGAGCAAAGGTAATGTGGGTTAAGTGTAGGAGTTGAGGGAGCTCAAGCCAGACTAGGTTTCTACGGGAGACACAGTGGTGACTGCGGAGGGAGTCCCCTGATGCAAATTTTGCAATTTTATTGTAGCAGGCTTCGAGTTTCTTTAGGTCTAATTGTCGAAGATTTGTGAGTATGGGTGATGCATAGAGTAGGGTTGAGATTAGTTGGGAAGTTGCGGTAGAGATTCTGGCTGGTTCGTTTAGGTATTGTTGGTTTCTACACAAGGCACCCAGTTTTTGTGGACTTTTTTTATTGAGAGTGATATGTGAGTGTCAAATTTGAGTTTGTCGTCAATCTGTACACCGAGTAGCTTAGTGTGGGCTGTTGGTGAGATGGAAGTGTTGTCTTTGGCAAGTATGTTGAAATGGGGGATGTTTGGGGTAGATTTTGAGGGTTGAAAGATGAGGAGTTTGGTCTTATTTGGCTTGAGGAGGAGTTGAGCATTTAATAGCCAACTTTCAACAAAAGAGAAAGATGCTTGAGTGATCTCTGTTGTAGTTTTGTTAGAGTTGGAACTGAGCAGATGAGAGTGGCGTCATCTGCATAACGTATGAGGGAGGCATGTTTGGTGGCAGTGTGCAGGTCATTGGTAAAAATGGAGAAAAGCAAGGGGCCAAGGATGGAGCCTTGGGGAACCCCGAGAGTAACAGGGAGGCGAGGGGATAGATCGTTGTGCCACACAACTGACTGCTGGTGGCCGTGTAGATAGCTGTGGAACCAACTGATGGCAGGTATGGAAAAGGAGAGGTTGGAGAGTGCAGAGAGTAGAAGATCATGTGATACAATAGCAAAAGCCTTTTATAGGTCAAAATCATACAATCAATATACAACTAAAGTACATTAACTTAAGTACATTAAGGTTGTAGTTCTGACCGTACAAGTTCTGAAAGTCAGATAAAAGTTGTAATTCACTAATTCACTATCACTTGCAGTTGCACTTGCACTTCTTTCTAACAGTAAAGATCAGTATCACAATCCAAGTTAGGACTGTTTAGATAAGCTCTGGATTGTCCTCTCGGAAGTCTGTCTGACTATACAGGTGACTAGGTCCCTTGGGATGGTTACAACTTGCCTGTCTGTCTAAAACCTATTCCTTTCCAACAACCAACAGTGAAAATTAGAGAGAAAAACAGCAAAATATAAATCAAAGAAAATATTCTCTAGAAGCTATCCCCTCCTTCCTATAAACAGTGAAAAACAGTGGCAAAAAATAAAATATAAATTCAAATAAAACTTCTCTTACCAGTCAACTCCACTGTAAATCACAAAGCAAGATAGGATTGTTTAAAATAAGCACTCTAAAGGAAATGTTATTTCAACTATCTGAAATACGTCTTACATTTCCTCCTTGTATGGTAACATCAAAACAGTTTATGTCCCAATGGCACAGTAGATGGATCAAATAAGTAAGCAACATGTATGAGGATGGTTTAAACATATTTTTGTTTGAATAGATGCTATTACATTCTAATCCCAGTGGCTATTTGAAATACCCAACCTTGACTATTTTGAGAGTCTCTGTCCACATCTTTGACTCATCCTCTTGTTTCAAAACCTCAGTTTCACTCTCCAGCACACTACACCATCTTTCTTTACTTCTTATGCCTACAAATAGATCATATCCGCAGCTCTGTCCCATGAAGTGAGATGGGTGCAGTATTTGTAGATTATCATGGAAATGGTCAACAAGGGCATTGGCAATTTGTTCCCTGGCTTGGATCCATTCAACAAGAAACACACACACACACACACACACACACACACACACACACACACACACACACACACACACACACACACACACACACACACACCTTTCTATGTCAAACTTGTCAAACTGATGGGTCTGTAGCTCCTGGGTTCAGTTATGCTCCACACTTATGAACTAATCCTACAAAGGTTGTCAGTGACATTTGCACAACACCTACTGCACAGGGTAAAGACCCTACATATAAAACTAGTTATGCTGAAGCACTTTCATTTAGCCTCCGTAAAACACTAGGACCTCCTGCACAGCACAATAAAAAAAGGGTCCTCAGCCATCAAGTACACACTCCGTTAAACATAACACCCAAAGCTACACATAGTAGCACTGTATACAGTACCTCTACTGCTAAGGCTTTAAGGCAAACCAGTGCAGAGCCAAATTTCCTGATCATAGGTGATTCTATAACAAGGCACACCGATGCCCCCCTCATCAGAATGGGTAGGAGAGAGTCACAGTTAGCTGCCTTTCTGGGGTTAGGATCCTCCAAGTCACAAAGGCACTCAGGTCACTGAACCACAAGTACCAGTATGACTCTGTCATAGTTTATGTGGGTGTCAATGACCTGAGACATACCTCCCTTGACTATATGAAGCGAGACATGATCAATCTCACTGATTTTGTGTCTCAGACAGGTATGAACCTAGCACTGAGCAGCATACTACCTTCTCCAAGGATGATGTCATGTCATCAATGGAAAATTACTGATTTTAACAACTGGCTTAGCTTCTGTTGTCAATCCAAGGGGGTACAATATTTGACGGCCTGGTAGGACAAAACTGACAAACAATGCTGCTTTGACAGGGATGGTCTGCACTTGTCCTGACTAGGCTTTTGGATATTGTCTAAGACCTTTTCCACTTCCATAGTGCCTTTTTTAGGCAATGTCAAACTGATAAACCTTCTGACCTAACTGAACCTATGAAGGAATACTTGAAGGTAGTAGTGCTCAATGACAGAAGTCTTACCAAGAAACTCCACTCCCTGAAAGCGTTCCTGTCCCTGGAGAGTGTATACATCTGTGTAGACATGGTTTAAAGTCACAGAGAGTATCCCGGCAGAGCAAGGTTATAATGCTTTTCACATCTTTACACAAGCTACTTCACAGGAGGGAACCAAAGGTGGAGGAGTCTCAGTCTACATTAAAAATGACCACACATCCAGACTAGTTAAAGTGCATGACCCACTGGAACTCGTACATGAGCAACTCACCATAAACAGGGTTTTGTATCATATCTTTGCAATCTATAGGTCATCCTTGATGTCCCAGGAAACCTATACTACCTATCTCAATATATTAGAATATTAGAGTCCTTCACAGTTCAATCCAATATGATCTTCCTGGGAAATCTCAACTACCCCTCTACAGACTGGGAATCCAACAACACTTCTAATGCACAACACCAGCAGTTCCTAAACTTTATTAATACCAACATCCTGAATAGTCAGTCCATTCTTCAACCAGAGGTACAAACATCCTTGACTCTGTATTCACGAACAAAGGGAAGCAATGTTTCACACTCAATGTAATGTCCTTGGCTTGGCAGATCTGACCATAAGGCAATACAGATTGAAATAAAAATTAAATCTGGGGACACAGAGAAACCAAAAACCTTTAGGAACTATTCCAAGGATAACCTCTCTCTATTAAGTGACACCTTGGCTAAATTCCAAGCACTCCCAAACCCAATAAACACCACAGCATACGCTGAGCCATTTACAAAATCTCTGTACAGTCAAAATGATAGCTGTATAGAGTGAGATGTGCCCACTTGTGTTAACAGTAAGACAAACTCAAAAGACAAGCCACAGTGGTAGAAGCATATCATCAATCAGTTACACAGCAAAAGAAAAAAATCTTGGCCAAACATAGAAAGAACAAAGCCCAACATACTAAAAGCCCCCAACCAATCTAAACAGGCAGCTAAGATGGTTAATTAACACTTCAAAGGCTAAATTTGAAACAAAAACAGCTTCTCAGTCAAATAACAACCACAAAGCTTCCTACAGCTATGTCCTTGATCTCAAGGGAAATATGCAGCAATGCACAGAACTTATTGTAAAAGGCATCACCCACAGAGCAGCAATCTCTTCTTCTTGAAAACTAATAAAGAATCTTAAAACTCTACAGCTGCATATTTTTTGACTGCCTAGACTCCACTGTAGAAATGGTCTTATGAATTTTTTCACAGATGAGAAACTCCAGTTGAAACAAAAAGTTACTCTGAACGAGGCTTCAGCAATAGACCTTTTTACCAACGAAGACCATCGAATGAACAACTAGTATAGCTGGACAGCTGGTCCCATACTTCGAGGGAAGTACTTGCTTTCTCATTTTATAAATGAAATAAAGCAAAAAGAAAAAACGAGACTTAACAAACCTTGCTCCCACAGGTACATCAAAGCAGAGGGGCCAGCAAAGCCTGATATACCAGAGTTGTCATGGGACTCTGTTCACAAGACCTCCACCATACGACTGCCTCGAGGTGGTCCTCATCTTCTTTTAGACTTAACCCTCCACAGGGGGTAAGTGAGAATTTCTGAATTAGCTAGTTTGTCCCACATCAAGAGTGGGGCCATTGTCATGACCTGGGCTACTGCTTACGATCTGACTCCAAGATCATGAAGTACAGGAAAAAGGAATATAGAGAGTAAACAAGTCCCATTATCAAACCCTCTGTCCTTGATCTCAGTCTCCCACAGACTGCTGCACAGCAGTCTCTGCCTAGCCAACAAGTCCTCCTTTTATTTCACACTGATGGATTTGTTGCACATCTGTAAAACAACTAGTATCAGGAATACCCATTCTAAGGACCTAAACCTCATCTTTAACACAAACAGACATGTTGGAGGGACAGGTATGTGTCTCAAAGATTACCCTTTCTCTGGAACAGGCTTTTCATCCAAGTGAAGAAACTTGTCCAAAACTTATTCAAATGTAACTTGGAACAATAGATAGGAAATTACAAATTTACTCCAGGTTTGGCACTTATGTTCCTAATGGACAGGGTCAGCCTGTGAACACGATGTGTACAAACCTGTGCTGTAAACATAAAATTCCTTGGGGTATTGAAAAATGTCAGTAATATTTTGGTAAATTTGGGGTAAGCTTGACTAGGCTTAAAAATGTTTCTTGGGCCAATAGCCTACTAATGACATATGAACATAGACATGTGGTCAATATGTTAAGTCAACCAACAATACCTTTTTACTACCTTTTTTTGAAAGTCCAGGAGTACCTTTACCTCTATAGTTTGAGGGTCTGGTGTCAGCCCACAGACAGGAGCTAAACACCCTTAAGGATGGACATGAATTGTCCACAAGCCAAGGAAACACACTGCTTCCACACAAGCAGTGAGACACAGTATTTGTGGATTTTTATGCTAGTCCTCAAACACAGTGGCTGCTTTGAAACACAAACTGCAATGTCTTCCTCTGGAGTACATGCACTCATGTGCAAGCTTGATCCAGCTACAACAACAAGCACAGATTACAGCCCAATAACTGCATGCAGTGCATTATGACATTCAGCCTCCTTACGGTGTCAGTGAATACAGCAGCTCTTGTGGTCTCCCTTCTATAAAGATACCCAAGCCAATATCAGTCAGTCACTCCTAGCCTCCCCGTCTGCTTCTCCAAAGCTCCCTGCATCATGAAATGGGACCATGTGCTTGTAATCTAACTCCTAACAGCAGCCTTACAACATTGCAGCCAATAACAATACAGGAGAAGATCAGACAGAGAACAAGACATCAAACTATACAACAATCCAGCTAATTTCAAAAGAGGTGTTGCAGAGATTGAAAAGATGGGTAAACAGAGTTTACCAACAACACTGCCATTTTCCAAACAGAAGATATGTCAGGAGGCTATAGACTAAGCTAAAACAAAAAGCATAACACATCCAGGGATCAGAAAAAAAATAAGGAAAAAGGAAATTAGAAAATTTTCAGAATGAAATAAAGTTATAGTGAAAGGACAGAAACCGCATCTCACCTAAAGAAATACATTCTGATGTCAACCAGTTATCGTTTGTGTCTGTAACAGTCTTTAAAAAGGCAGGAAAAACACCTTTATAGGATGAGGGGCCTCTAAAGCAAATGCTCTCTTACACAGTCAGCACTAATTCAAAAGAAGAGTAATGCTTTTCATGCCCAAGGCATCAGGAAGGAATGTAAGCAGCAGCTGTGCTATCCTGTAAAATAAATAAATAATGATAAAACAGAAAATTGAAAAATAAATTCAAATTATGAGTGACTGAATCTCTCGTGACAATCTCAACTGTGATGGCAAATGCCCTAGCACTTCTAATTTCAACAAAGATCTAAACCTTTCCAGTAACAGAATTATTAAATATACAACAATGGACTAAGAGATATAGATAAAAAATCCAGAAAATTAGTTAAAGTTCTACCCTGGGATTCAATAAAGCTTATACTACGTGTACACTAAATATACACAGTTCTGAGTGAACAGACAACACAAGAATATCTCACACCGTCTTCCTCCTGATTTTAGTTTTCCCACTGATATTCTTGCAGCTTTAAATACTGAAGGGTATTCATACAAATTACCACAAAGTATAGGCTACATGTACACTTAGTGTAATCTTTCTGAGTGATTAGAAAGCGCAGAAAATGTGGTAGGGATGTTCTTGAATACAGATCATGTACACTCAGTGTAGGTGTTATTGAATCTGGCTCCTATTCTTTTAGTTTGTGGTTTCTGCCTCAATGAAAGAAAGGAATGAGAGGAGAAATGGAAAGTTAAAACAAAATGTAGTATGAAGGCTAAAGAAACAGCTCATTTACAGTATAACAGAGACCTAGTTAAGTACTACAAAAACACTGTGCATCTTATAACAGAAATCCATCCAACTGGATACAACACAAAATGTATATGCTGGTTTGTCAAGTGAATATTAAAAAAAAGGTGGTAACAGTGCATTATGAATAATACTTCATAAGAAGATATTGAAATGTATGACCTAAACACAATGAACGTAAATACCTGCTCCCTTTTCCGTCCTCCATAAAATCTAAAGCTGACCATCCTCAGTAAACCTTTTCTCCTCTGAGCCTGTGAACAGAAGCACATTACATAAAATAATTTCACAAGAAATTTACACATATATTTCCTATAGTGTTTAGTGTAGTATAGTTAAACAGAGAATTTGCAGAATTCAGTCTGAGAATAAAATTTTTATCTAAGCAGGAAATGATAAAATATTTTTTTTTTATAAAAACTATAATCATTAATTTATAATATACCGATTAACTGCTTCATTACAGTGCTGTGCATCTTTATAAAACTGTATAATGCAGATTAAGTAAAAATGAAATGCTTAATGCACGAATAAACAATTTAATATACAAGTATGACGAAATTATGTTTCTGGAAAAAAAATAAACATAAGAGTCTCAGGCATTGCTTCACTGTTGAATACAGGCCTCCAAACTATTATGTTTTGAGAGATCCCGAAATACCACTAAAAGTACAGTGAAAGGTACTTACTGCACAGACATCATCTTCATAGCTAGTGACCTGTTTATAATAAGGTGACCCCGACAGAACTCTCCAAGATGTTAGGCCACAGCTGGTTGCTTTAGATGCTCCATCTTCATTTGATTCAAAGCCACCGATCAGCAGTAGTCTGTGCAACCAAATATGACATTCTCATTAATCTTTTGCTGCAACTCAATCCCTTTTGTTTCCCTGTCAAACAACAACTACGAATATGCCCATAATACAAGTTGAAATATCATACAAAACAAGGGAAGTGTACACATTCCAAAAGACACCGATAGCTAGATGGCCTTACTACTGTAAATATGCTGTTGGCTAATATTTATCCTCTATTTCTCAGCTCCTATGATAAATGCATAAAGCTGGACTTAAGTCCTCTAATTTATACTATTTTTTATTGTATAAAATAGCTTTATAAATGTATTTACAAATGCATAAAATACAAACGCTAAATTAAAAACTAAGTACAAAAAAAGAATATTTTTGGGTCTTAACAATCTGAATTAAGAGCCCAAACGTTACCCCTCTTATAGGTTCATAGGTTCATACTAGGCTATCTACCCTAGGGCATTTACAAGCCTAGCCAGAGTGAGTTTGGCTTTCGCCACCCATTTTAAAATGAATTTTGCTATGCCCTTTTTCGAGGTTAGTATACTGTGCATCTGTCTAACAGTGACACAGAAGTGATACCCGGAGTAAATCTACGATCTCCCATCCACTCATCAAGATTCCTCTTGAAGAAAGTCAATGAGGGACTCTGCCTAACCTGGACTGGGATTTTATTCCAGAGTGAAGGGAGCCTCTGGGTTATGAATCTGTCCCTCCAGCATGTCCTATTTATTTCAGTGCTGAGGTTCAAGTCTCTCGAGCGCGTAGCTCGATGGGATTTGGATTTTCTGAGGTGCAGCATGTCCATTAATTCCGGGTTGGACATGGCTTTATACGTCAGGATCTTCAGATTACACCATGAAACACTCAGAGAAAGAACACAGAAGTGGCATTAATCCATCTTTATTCAGTCTGTCCTGGTACCTCAGCTGTTCGCCTTCAATGGGACACATTCAAGCATTTTCAGTGTTCTTTTATATATGCATCAATCAATTAATTAAACAATTAATTATTTCAAACATTTTTAACTCATTCAACACTGAAACATTTTTATACCAAAAAACTTCAAATGTAATATTCTTTCCTTTTGTTCTTTTTCCCTAATCACTTTAAAGAATACATTATTTTATTTTGAGCAAAATTTCTTATATGTGTGTTACAAAAATACAAACATGGAATAAATACTCTATTATAGTCAAAATTACAATATTAATGAATTTCATCAATTTTATAAATTCATTTCACTTGGAAATACAATGTGATGCCTTATAAATCACTTTTTACTAAATTTAATTCAAACGTTACAAAATTTCTTGTACTTAATATTAAATTCACAATTCTTAACGAATACTTTATATGTTCAAAATTATGACTGCAATAAATTCCATTAAATTTCCAAATTCATTCCCTTAGGAAATAAAGTGTGATACCCTATAATCATTCTCTGTTCAAGCTTATTCAAAGCCGCTTTAAAATTCCCTTTACACAAATGGGGCCTAGCAAGTACACTAAATCTAAAGCTGTCATTTTTACCATCATGTATGTTACAAAAGTGAGCAGCTACAGGGCTTTCCAAATTTCCCCTCCTTATGTCACCCAAATGCTCCAGAATGCGAATCTTAATCTTTCTGGTTGTTTGACCAATGTACCACATAGGTGGAACACAATCACATCCTAAAATATATACTACACCAGATGACCTACAATCAAATCTCTCAAAAGCAACGTACTTTTTTCCATTTATTTTCATTCCATGCATATTTTTAATTTTGTCACAAACAGAGCAATTACCACAACTATACATCCCAATATTACTATCTACCATAACTTCCAGTTTTCTATTCAAAATTTCCTTTAAATTGGGATATCTTTTATAAGAAAAAGTAATATGCTTGGGAAAAAGGCACAGATCGCCTCTGAGCAGGCGGTATGCCACCGAGTAGAGCTGGAGTTTCTTTAACCGGGCAGCATATGGCATCTATTTGAGCCCTTTGATCCTCTTGGTGAGGTACTTTTGGGGTCTTTCCAGTTGCTGTAGGTATCTGGTAAGGTACATCCCAAAAGGGGCACTGTACTCAATTATGGGCCTGATGAGGGATGAGTAAAGAAGCACGATGACCTCCCCTGATCTAGATGTGAATCCCTTCATGATTAGGTGGGCTATATAAAATGATTTTCTAACCACTTTGGCCACGTGGTTGTCGAATGAGAGATTGCTATCAACTTGGGTCCCCAGGTCCCTAATTACTTCTTCCATACTTAATGGATTACCATCTGTGTGGTAATTTGTGGGCACTTTGTTTTTGCCGAAGGGGATGACTATACACTTTTTGGCGTTTAGCTTGAGGCCATGGTTCTGGCACCAGTTGTCTGTTTCTATGAGGCCCTTTTGTAGGATGCTTGTGTCGGCTGGAGAGTTGATTATGGCACCCAGTTTGCAGTCATCTGCGAACTTGGTCAGCCACAGTCCTTCCGTGTTGGCCTGTACCTCCGAGAAATATATACTGAACAAGAGAGGTCCCAGGACTGAGCCTTGTGGGACGCCACTTGTAACTGGTTTGGAGTCTGACATGGCTCCAGCAATTCTAACCATGTGGGTTCTGTCCTTGAGCCAGTTTGCAACCCATCTAGTGACATAGGGGTTTATATTTAAGCTGGTGAGCTTATCTATAATGCCCGAGTGGGGTATTGTATCGAAGGCTTTTGCGAGGTCCAGGTAGGCTGTGTGGACCACCTTCCCCTCGTCAATGGCCTTGGTGACTGTTTCAAAGAAATCGACCAGGTTTAAGAGGCAGGATCTGCCCTAACAAAGCCGAACTGGGTAGGATCCAGTGTCTGTAGGTCCCCAATATCTTTATTTATGAGGTCCATGATGATCCTTTCCATAGCTTTGCAGACCAAGCTAGTCAGGCTTATGGGGCGATAGTTTCCAGGATCCGTTGAGGCACCACCTTTGTGGAGAGGGACCACTGTTGCTGTACGCCACTCTTTGGGTACACATCTTGTAGTAAGGCTGAGATTGAACAGTAGTTTTATGTTTGGGTTTAGCTCCTCTTGGAGTTCATGTAGGACGCAGCCCGGGACACCATCTGGTCCCATTGTTGCTGTGTTTTTTGCTTTGGAGAGGGCAGCTCTTACCTGAGCATCTGAGATGTCAGGGGGGCAGCACTCTGCTGGGATAGATATTTGCCCTTTTGGTGGGGAAGGGGGGGAGAAGTTTGCGCTGAACATGTCAGCTAGGATGTTGGCAATGTCTGTGGGTTTGGTGTATTTTTTGTCATTTTGGACTAATTCTGAGCATATCTGGGAATTACCACCCAGGTTCCTAACATAACTAAAGAAAGCCTTGTGATTATCTTTAGTGTCCTGTGCAATTTTTCTCTCGAAGCTGGCCTTAGACGATTTTATGAGTGCCCGTAGTTTTTTGCTAATACTGATCAGAGATGCCTTCCCTTTTTGGGATTTTGCTCTATCATGTAGTAGCTTCCTCCTTCTATTGTATAGTTTGTTTATGGCTGGGGTCCACCAGACAGGACGTCTGCCTTTGGAGGATTGGGTCTTGGTTTTGTTTGGGATTGCATGATCCATGCATTCCTGAAGGTGTTCATAGAATGCGTTTACAAAGGATTCTGCGGTCTGGGCCATATTTTCCACTGGCCTGGGGGCTTTGAAGGATTCCACCTCGGTTTTGAGGAGTGTGAAATTTGCTTTAGAGAAGTTTTTAACTGTGGTTTTCTGGGCAGGGGGTGGGGTCGGGATGTGGATATCTAGTGAGATTAGTTTATGGTCTGATCTTACCAGTGAGGGATACACTTCTGGTCTGGAGCATAGAGTTCCCATGTTGGTGATGATCAGGTCCAGTATGTTTTCCCCTCTTGTGGGAGTGGTAACAAGCTGTTCCATAGCATTTGAGTTCATAAATTCTAGGAACCTTTGGGCTAGGGTGTTGGAGCTAGAGTAATGCTCCCAGTCTATGTTTGGGTAGTTGAAGTCGCCCAATATAATGGTGTTTGGAGAGACCTTCATATTTTCCAGTGTTCTCAGGAAGGCAGAGTGGGGTTCCTGGGTTTGGGAGGGTGGTCCGTAGCACGCTACAAACTGGAAGGCAGTTTTAACCACATGGATAGTCTCTGACGCTTCATGCTGTGCCACCAACCTGGAGGTGTGGGTATCTTTGACGAATATTAATACTCCCCCTCCTTTTGTGGTTCGGTCCAAGTTTTGGGGCCGAAAAACATGGTGCTAGTACCTCTTCCTAGGAGTGACAGTCTTCTACTCATATTCCAGAATATGTACAATGACAGACAAATGGGAAAGTGTGTGATTCTACTCTAATCAAATTATGTAAAATAATGTTACAAAAATTAAAAAATTACAGACCATCTCAGAATACCTCAGGTTTGTTTGCATTTTAATATTTAACAACAGTCTTAGTAAAATGCCTTACTCCTGTGGTACCTATATTTGGAAAGACAAACTGAATGATGCACTTGCACATGTGACAAATAAGAGGTTCATTTCCATATGGTAACACAGCCACCATACAGTAGCAACTTAGTAATACAAATGTAACTTGCAAACATGCAAAGTACGAAAGACAGCAGTGAACAAATTTCAGTTCACTGCAGTGAGCACATTCTAACAAGACACTACGCACCAAAAGATGGAAATGAAGAGACAGCTTTGTGAGCATTCTTAAGGAAAAAAACTAATGAACTGAGGTAAAACTAAAACACATTTTGCCTTCTTTCTAACTGTAGAACTGTGTTCCCTATGGTTTCCAACAATATTCTCTGCACCTGGTATAACAGGCATATTCACT
This sequence comes from Protopterus annectens, assembly GCF_019279795.1. Lineage (NCBI taxonomy): Eukaryota > Metazoa > Chordata > Ceratodontiformes > Protopteridae > Protopterus > Protopterus annectens. Next base: position 1,019,017,082 of record NC_056725.1, read on the forward strand.
GCTACAGCTTCAAGGTAAAAATTATTTGACTGATATACAGACACACACACACCTGGGAAAGGCTGGCACGGGTTTACTACCCATACCCCCTTTTGCCTACACTATAAAGGTAGTTCCAGCTGCCACCAGCCACCCTTCTCAGCTACTATAAGCCCCTTACAAGGCTGTCCAATCCTACTGTGTAATGTTACTAGTAATCCAAATGGTAGTCTGACCAAGCAAGATTATTAGAGTGGCCTGTACAGTGTTACCAAATATACATATAAGTACTCTAACAGCTTAAATATGTCTCATAAATATCAGCCACAAAGATGGGTTTAAACATATTTAATAATAAATAATAAAAGAATAAGACAATACTTAGTAAATCAACATAGTTTCTTCAGAGTTTAAAATCACAGGAAGTATTTAAAACAATAATGCAGTGCAGTCTCAAATAAATACAGAAACCATCTAAACTAATCTTTACTATATTCCTAATTATATCTAAAATAGATATTATGACCCAAATCTTACTTACAGAGCAAGGCAAGTGCAGATGGTGATGATGAGTGGATATTCTTGCTAGGTCCAAGACAAAATACAAAATGCCCAGTCTCTCTCTTCACAAAGTCTCTGTGATATGATTCCAGAACCATTTTCTCCTACATGGGTTAGCTTGGATGACATCATTTTTGACACCTGACTTCAGTCTCCAAGCTAAACCCCTTTTGTCAGAGACTAACAGAATTTAGCATCTCTCTTTGAAAATATATAGCCTTCAGATGTTTGTACCTGCTAGAGGACATAAAACAATAAAACACTTAGAAAACAATGCAGAAGGCCCCCTAGTTCTAGACATCCTGTCTCACTGCTGCACTGAAACTAACTTTTATAGCACACTTGTAAAACACTTTAATTTCAACTTATTTTCTTGAAGTTTTGCAAGTTAACTCTGTATGTCCCAGTTTCTGCTATTAAAACATAAATTTGCACAGCAGGGCATGCAGTGGTTTCATTTTAGCTCAGTACATATCATACAGTTCTGTATAAATCATATCAATATTCACAAATGACCTAGATTAATGAAACAATTCCAAATAGCTGGGCTGGCAGCATGACACTTCTTCCACCCCCAAAAACTCAAGCTAGTTTTTCAAGTGACCCTTGATAAATGTTGTGTGACAGGGTTGAGCCTATCTGGGAAGACCTTACCCCATTCCCTGTCATGAGAGCCCGTCTGCGCTGGCATCATAATCCCACGGTGATGCACTGTCATATCATATGCTTGCAACCCAAGGCTCCACCTTAGTAACATGGTATTTTGCTGTCTGGCTCGATGTAGGCATGTTAACGGATTGTGCTCTGTAACTAGAGAGAATTTCCTTCCATACAGATAAAGCCAAAGTTTCTGCAGTGCCCACACTATGGCTAGGCATTCCTTTTCTACAGGTGCAAAGCATTCCTCCCTGAGTTGGAGCGTACGATTGAGATATACCACTGGGTGCTCTTCTCCATCTGAGGAAACCTAGCTAATGAGAGACCCCACCCCATGGTTTGAAGCATCCACCTGCAAAGCAAATTATTTGCTGTAATCTGGACTGGCTAACACAGGGGGCCCTCCCAAAGCTCCTTTAAGCTTCTGGAATGCTTGCTCACATGCTGTGGTCCACACTACTTTATGTGGCCTGTTTTACCTTATCAGGTCTGTGAGGGGAGCAGCTATGGTACTATAATTGGGGACAAATGTTCTGTAGTACCCTGCTGTAACTAAGAATGTCCTCAGCGCTTTTTGGTAACAGGGGTAAGCCAAACCTGAATGGCTTCCACTTTGGCAGGTTCTGGCCTGATCTTACCACTCCCCACTCTATGTCCCAGGTAGGAGACCTCTGCCATACCCACCTGAGATTTGTTGGGCTTAATTGTCAACCCTGCCCTCTGTAGTCTGCCCAGCACCTCCCTGACATACTGAAGGTGTTCTTGTCAGGAATGGCTGTAGATGGCAATATCATCTAGGTAAGCAAGGGCAACATCTCCTGTTAGGATCTTATCTACCAACCTCTAGAAAGTCGTTAGAGAATTTTTCATCCCAAAGGGCATCTTCATGAACTCATACAAGCCAAAAGGAGTCACAAAGGCGGACCTCTCTCTAGCACTGGGAGTCAAGGGCACCTGCCAGTAACCCTTGGTAAGATCAACAGTGGGAAGATACGTAGCCCCACTCAGCTGCCCTAGGGCTTCATCTGTCCTACGCATGTGGTAAGCATCTGATTCTGTGAGACTATTTAATTTCCTCCTGTAGTCCACAGAGAACCTGGTGCTGCCATCCTTCTTTGGGACCAGCACCACTAGGGAGACCCAAGTACTGTTGAACTTCTGAATTACCCCTAGTTCCAGCATTTCCCGTATCTCCTCCCTCAAAGTCGGTTGGACTCTCTCAGGCACCCTATAAGGGGCGTGCTTAATAGGCCTTTGGAGTCCTGTATCCACATGGTGCTGGACCAGGCGGGTGCATCCTGGTTTCCCAGTGAACATGTCCCCAAACACCTGTAACACTGCTCGGATTTCTCAAACTTGGGTAGGGGATAACTGCTGGGACACTGCTACCTCTTCCACTGAGGTGTCAGTTCGAGACTCACTAAGGAGATCAGTCACCAGATCTCCCTCAGACTCCTCCTGCCATCCACTGCAAATACTCAACACAAGGGCCTCCCTATCATGGTACGGTTTCATCATGTTAACATGGTAGAATTTATGCCCCTGCCTCCTGCATAGCAGTTCTACCATGTAGTTAACATCACTGACCTTCCTTACTAACTTGTAGGGTCCCTTCCAAGCTGCCTTCAGCTTGTTGTGTCTGACAGGAAGGAGAACCATTACCTGCTGCCCTACAGCATGCTCTCTAGCTTGAGCATTCCTGTCATGCCAGACCTTTTCTGCTGTTGGGATTCTGCCAGGATCCCCTGAGCCAAGTCCATCAGCTCCCAGAGCCTTGTCCTGTGGTTTAGGACATATGCCACAACAGACTCCTTGTGGGATCCACACTCACCCTCCCACTCATTTTGAATCATATCTAGAGGTCCCCTCCCCCTATGCCCATACAGCAACTCAAAGGGTGAAAAATCTGTGGATTTCTGGAGAACCTCTCTGGAGAAAACAACAGATGGGGGCAAATATTTGTCACATTCCCTCTTGAACTGGTCTGCAAATGCCCATAGCATTGTCTTGAATGTAGAGTTTAACCTCTCAACAAGACCATTAGTCTGGGAATGGTAGGGGGTGGTCTTCATGTGCTTCACCCCACTGTGCTTCCACAGACAAACCAGCACGTATGACATGAAGCTGGCATCTTTGTCATTCAGTATTTCGTTTGGGAAACCTACCCTGATGAAAATCTCTAACAAAGCATTTGCCACCTTTTCTACCTCAATGAAGGACACAGCCACTGCCTCAGGGTATCTGGTAGCATAATCTACTACCATTAGGATATACTTTTTTCTGTGGAACTCGGTGTACTCAGAGGCCCCACAATATCCACAGCAACCCTCTGAAATGGCTCCTCAATCACAGGCAAAGGCATCAAAGGAACTTTCACCTTATCTCCTGCCTTGCCTACCTTTTGGCACTGCTCACAGGTCCTGCAGTACCCTGCAACATATCTGGAAATCTCAGGCCAATAAAAGTTCTGAAGAATGCATCTATTTGTATGTTTTATGCCCATATGACCTGCAAAGGGAATATCATGGGCTATGGCTAGAAGTGCCAGATGGTAGGCTCTGGGCACTATCAACTGCTGTATTTTATCACCCTCTAGCCCTCCCTCAGGGATCCACTCTATATACAGTAAGCCTTTGTCCCAGTATACAGATTCCTCCTTCCTTTGAGAATTAGGTGCCTCACTAGCTATGTCCCTCAGGTCTTGCAATGTTGAGTCTGAGAGCTGAGCCTGACTCAACTCTCTCTTGGTAACCCTTTGAAGCTCCCCTTCACAGGAAGTCTGGTATTTGACAGCAGTGCCTCACTGTCAGCCCAGATATTACCACTCACCTCTGCTCTTACAGTCACTCTGTCCAAGGGAACATCAGTACTCACAAGCAGCTGTGGCTTATCTTCAATCTCAGTGCTGCAGGGTAGCTCTCTCCCTGAAGTAACCACCTCACCAGTCTTGGCCACAGGTGTGCAGTCTGTCTGGGTCTACCCCAGGCTACCAGACCAACATGTTTGTCTCCAAGCCTGACTGCATGTAACTGCATGCACACAAGGTACTGGATTAAATCATTCCCTCTCAGGACATCTGCAGGGATATCCTCAAATACACCTACTTTCTGGCTTCCTTTTCCACCCTCCCAGTCAAGGTGAACCCTAGCCAAAGATATTTGGAATAGGATCCCTCCTGAAGCTCTGACTGGAGTAGACTGCCCAAGCAAGAAGTGCTCCTCTTTAACCACTGCAGGCTTCACAATGGTTAGGTCAGAGGCTGTCTCTCTTAGCAGTGGCCTCTTCCCCATCCCACTATTATGGGATATAACCTCTTGTGGTAGTTTGGTACCCTTATAGTTTCGAGACAACTTACTGCTGGCATTCTTGTCATTCCCACTTACTGACTCTCCCACCTTTTGTTCTTCCCCCTTCCTCCGTGGACATCTATATGCTACATGGCCCCACTGATTGCATTTAAAACTTTTAACCCTTGGTCCTGGATGTGTACCTGGACTAGTGGCTTCCTCTGCTATTGGCGGACTCTGTTGAGGCAGTCTGGGATGCCCACCATGGGTTCCATTAGACTCATGAGCAGCACTGGGTGTCCCTTTCCTGTGCAGGGATGCCCTGCTTGCTAGGTATAGGTCTTCCTTCTTCCCCAACTCATCTGCAGTACTGCACTATCAGCTAACCAGATTCTCATGTCCTCAGGCAGTGTGTTAAGGGCTTGTTCCCTCACCAGAATGTCTGCCAGCCCTTCAAAAGTGGTGACCTGACATCCACTCACGCACCTATGAAAATAAGTGCTTAGTTCAGCAATATATTCACACACACTTTCATCTCCCTTGCATTTATGCTCACCAAACGTTTTCCTATAAGCTTCAGGTGTTAACATAAAGCATTCTAACAAGCACTTTTTGACTGTATTATAATTTAAGCAACCAGTATCAGACAATTTAGAAATAGCAGTTACAGCTTTACCATGGAGTAAGGGGGTCAGGAACCATACCCAGAGCCCTTGGTCACATACTGTTAACATACCCTTTCAAACATATGAATGAAACTATCAAAATTATTCTCCTCTGTAAATTGTGGAAGAAATTTACTGACCTTTGCTGTTTCTGGGGTTCGGTTACTTTCTTCTCCATTACCTCCATGACTCTGGCAAAGAATCAGCATCTCCTTTTCATGTTGCCTCTGCCTCTCATTCTCTTCAGCTCCAGGCATCACAGTTTCTCATTCTCCTCAGCCTTCAGGTGTCTCAGTTTCTTATTTTCCTCAGCCTCTAGATGTCTCAGTCTCTCTGCTGCTTTTATTTCCAAACTCTCGGCTTCCAACTCAAGTCTCTCCAACTCTAGATGGATTTTTAAGTCCTCTGTGGAAAGGTTGAGCTGTCCATTTTCTGAGTTGTACATCTCCAAGGCAAGCCTCATTGTCCTCTTGACTACTGGCCTGTGATGCAGTTGTGCCCAAAGCTACAATAACTTCTGCTTTAGCTTGGCATGCACCAGTCCTTTAGCTAGCACATCTCATCCAACTGGCTCTTTGTCAGGTGCCATACTCCTCTGCAGGCATGCTTGCCTGCTCTCTCTAGCTATCTTAGCTAACAAAAAAAAAATACAGTTGTGATGTGAAACTCTGAATGTTCATTGTAGGGCTGACTGAGAGTACAAACACCTTCAGTGACCACTGTACACAGGCTACAGGAATTCAATATCCACACCACTACAAGCCAATTAATACGTAATGTGGCTATCTCACCACTGTCATCCAATTAATATGTGATGTGGATATCCCACCACTGTCCACCAATTAATATGTGATGCCCCTACACAGGCTCAGTAATCGATGAGCCTCAATCCTCACCACTGGCAACAGTGGGGGATGTACACAATGGGAGGATGACAACTATGCACACAGTAAAGTGCAATTTCCCTTAAGAGCACACAGAAATCACAGTCAATCTGGGGCTGGTTTCTCCCTCTCTCTCCAGATCTCCAATAAGACTCCCCAGTGGCACAGCTATAGGGTTGAGATTTCAGCCGAGTGGACAATCCAAGACCTCCAGCACTCTCTCTGTAGAAACCAGTGCTTCATGGCCCTGCCCAAGTAGCTGACACACACACACACACACACACACACACACACACACACACACACACACACACACACACACACACACACACACCTGGGAAAGGCTGGCACGGGTTTACTACCTATGCCCCCTTTTGCCCACACTATAAGGTAGTTCCAGCTGCCACCAGCCACCCTTATGAGCTACTATAAGCCCCTTAACAAAGGGTGCCCAATCCTACTGTGTAATGTTACTATTAATCCAAATGGTAGTTTGACCAAGCAATTCTACTGGAGTGGTCTGTACAGTGTTACCAAATAGCTATGCAAGTACTCTAAGAACTTAAATATGTCTCACAAATATCAGCCACAAAGATAGGTTTGAATATATTTAATAATAAATAATAAAAGAGCAAGACAATACTCAGTAAAGCAACACAGTGACTTCAGAGTTCAAAAGCACAGTAAGTATTTAAAACAACATTCCCGGTCAACAAATGTTAAATAAAATAAAATAAAATAAAACAATGCAGAACAGTCTCAAATAAATACAGAAAACATCTAAACTAATCTTTACTATATTCCTAACTATATCTAAAAGAGATACTATGCCCTAAATCTTACTTTACAGAGCAAGGCAAGTGCAGATGGTGATGATGAGTGGCTGTTCTTGCTAGGTCCAAGACAAAATACAAAATGCCCAGTCTCTCTCTGAGAGAGTTCTTAAATTAATATTGAATATCACTGCTGGGTCAGCTTGGATGACATCACTTTTTGTCACCTGACATCAGTCTCCAAGCTAAACCTCTTTTGTCAGAGACTAGCAGAATTTAGCAGCTCTCTGTGAAAATACATAACCTTCAGATGGTGTGCCTGCTACAGGACATAAAACAATAAAACACATATAAAACAATGAGAAGGCACCCTAGTTCTAGACATCCTCTCCTTGCTGCATTGAAACTAACTTTTATAGCATAATCGTAAAACACTTCATTTTCAACTTATTTTCTTGAAGTTTTGCAAGTTAACTCTGTATATTCTAGTTTCTACTATTAAAACATTCATTTGCACATGCATACAGTTTATACGCAGTTCTGCTCTAAGTCAGCAGGGCATGCTGTGGTTAAATTTTAGCTCAGTACGTAACATACAGTTCTGTATAAATCATATCAATATTCACAAATGACCTAGAATTATTTACAAAATTCCAGACAGCTGGGCTGGCATGGTGACAAGGGGAATGAGTACAATTGATGCAGCCATTTTCCCCAGAACCTGAAGAACCAGTTTTGCAGAGGCTTGTGTCTTCCTGATTAACAATAATACATAATGGCAGAGATCGTCTACTCTGTCTTGTGGGAGTTTTGCTACAAGTGTAGCTGTGTTTATCTCTGCTTCTATGAAGACTCAGCTTTGACATGGCTCTAGAGCAGATTTTTCGTGGTTTACGGTAATACCTAGGGAGGAACAAAGCTGAAAGGTATAGCTCCTGGCTTGCAGCAGAAGATGCCTGGTTGGGGCGGTTATGAGCCAGTCATCCAGATATGGAAACACCCAGAATCCTCTGCATCTCAGGTGAGCCACCACTACTGCCATGTGCTTGATGAACACTAGGGGCTGTAGTGAGACCAAAGGGCAGAGCTCAAAACTAGAAATGACTGGCTCCTAGACAGAAGCACAAGAAACTTCTGGATAATCTTTCCATTCGAATGTGGTGGTACACATCCTGAAGTTCTGTAGAGTACATCCAATTGTCTTTTTCCAGGAATGGAAGTATTGACTGCAGTGTCACCATCTGGAACTTGGTCTTTTTTACAGATTTGTTTAGATTGCTGAGATCCAAAATGGGTCTCCAGTGCTCTTTTTTCTTTGGAACTAAAAAGAATCTTGAGTAAGTTCCGGATCCTCTCTGGTTTGCAGGGACTTCTTGGAAGACTCTTTTTCTTAGCAACATTTGGATTTCTAGTATTGCTTGTTCCTTTTGACTGGGTGGAACATCTGGAACTGACTTGTTTACAGGAGTGGGGAAGGAGAAGGGAGTAATATAACCCATGGATATGTCCTGCACCCATTTGTCGTTTGTTATCTTCTGCCAGGTTTCACGGTGCAGAGACAATGGACCCCCAAGTGTCTTCAGAGACAAGCAATCAGGCACTCCCTCAGGAGTGTTGGAAGGGTCTACTAAAGAAAGATTCTCTAGAGTCCTGATGTTGTAGGCCTCCCCTGCCATGAGGGCAGCGTCTTTCATTATTCTTCACCCCTCTGCCTCTAGGGGAACTTTCACTCTATGTGTCTTGGAAAGACCTCTGTGGTTTTCTGAACCACATCTTTCCACTACCTCTCTGATCTTTGGGAAGGGGTCTAGTAGGTGTGGAACAATGTACTTCAATGGCAGATAAGGTCTTGCCTTCTTGTTCACACTAGGTGAGCATTTCTTTTACTATGGGCCCAAAAAGAGAAGAACCGTCTAAAGGGGCATTAATGAAGGAAGACTTGAAGGGCTCAGCAAAATCACAAAGACGCATCTATGCCAGCCATCTGAGTGAGAGATGCCACTGCCCTACTCATTTCATCTGCTGCATATGATATAAGCCTCATGGGTGAGTTAACAACTGAATTTAGGGTGGCGAGCTCAGCACCGACGTCATCTGCTGCCGCATCAGCTACAGCTCCTTGGAGGGAGTCTGATAGTTCCTTTAACAGGTCCTCTGCAATCTAGTGAAGTGGGTAAGACAATGCAGTGACTGTAATGCAAAGGTCACTGATGAAGACGTGCTTCCCATACCTATGGTCCTGGAATCCTTATTTGGAGGATGGATAGAAGAATTGATCTTGGAAAGATCCTTTTTAGTGGCTGCCACCATGACCATGGCATCAACTGCTACACCTTTTGTCAAGAAATTCTTGTCCTTAGGGGCTGTAATATATTTATTTGGCCTTCTAGGAGCAGACTCTATGGTGTCTGGGGTCTCACAAGCTTTCCAACAGATTAACTCCATAAGTTCATCGAAAGGAGGGGGTCACCCAAGAGGTTGAGGGGTGAGACCAAAAGGCCTTCAGATAAACAGACACCTCTGCTGAAGGGGAGGTGGACTGCCAGTCACCTCTCTGCTTTAAAATTTCCAGGATGTCTACAAAAGAGACATTTTCAGGAGGTGACCGAGGGGACCCTTCTGCTTCATTGAGATCAGTATGAGATGTGATGGACTCCTCTGGTGAGTCAAGATGCTTCCTCTTGCATGTCCTCTTCCGGATGACCTCCTAAGTGGACTATTCTGGGGAGGTTTTGGAAGACAGAGGAGTCGCCTGCTGGACATCCTGAGGCCTAAGGTCTCTGTGGACCTCTGGAGTGGGTAGATGAGAAGGCAAAGACATCTGGACAGAACTGGGAGAAAGATGCGAAGGAGACTGTGTCTTGGACTGAGAAGCGGTCAGAACCCTCCTCATAACTTCAAAGGCAGCCAGCCTCCACTCCAAAGAATTCCCAGGATCTGCCAAACAGGTTGTCTGACCCAATAGAACATACGGAGCAGAAGATGGAAGTTCTGATGCTGAGGCAGAAGCCAAACTCACAAGTGCCGGGGCGCCTAGAAGCAGGGTCAGATCTGGAGAGATCAGAACCAGCTCCGCGGACCTGACTGTACAGTGTCAGCTCTCAGAGGTCTCCTGCTCTGAATGGGTGGAAACACTTGGGGCAAATATTGGATCCAAGGAGCCTATGGGTTCCAAACCCGATACAGACAAAAGGTTGATATCAGAATCTTCCAGCTCCGAAGCCAAAGGACAGACCGGAGGAGGAGCAGGCACCAAGATGGAAGACTGTGTCTGATCAGATTCCTTTGGGCGCGGATCCAACAATAATTTGGCTAAGGCTGGTGTCTTGAACAGCCTCTCCACCACCCTATCCACATCTTTATTGGACAGACTGCTGGTGGACCGGGTAGAGAGGTTAAGTGACCTCGATCTTGCTAGAAAAGGTGAAGGGAGCCGAGAGTGGACTGGTTTCAGGGAAGGTGATTGGCTCCTATACCTAAACTCAGAAGATAAGATAGACTTCGGAGGTGAGGGTTCTTGTTGCTCCGAAGAAGCTTTGGATCAGACTTGAGTTGTCTGCTCCAGTACTTTGTTTGCAGCTGACAGCTTGGGAGTTTTCTGCTTCAGCTCCAAAGAGGATCTCAGGTCCGAAGAAGCTTGTTTTTGCTGCTTATCCAATTGTTCAGATTTTTCTGATTTTGAAGATGATGATTCCGGTGATATAGCCTCAGAAAAGGGGTCTTAATCAGACCTTTTAGAATTATATTAGTTTTGCAGTCCATCAATGCCCTATGGTTAAATCCATGGCAAACTGAGCAGGATTCCTGTAAATTAAGTGACCCCAAGCAATACACACACAAAATATAAATCACTACAGGGCATCTTTTTTCCACATTTCTCATACTTTTTGAAGCTCAGAGGCTTCCCTTCCTGCTTTTGAGACATGCCTATAACAAGAAATAGAACAGAGGAAGAGGAACGGAACACATGCTCACAACACACTCAAAAACAGTCTTCTAACTTAAATGGACAAAAAAAAATTTGAAAGGGAAGAGAGTTTTCTTTCGTTTGTGATTAGAAAAGAGGGGGAAAGACAGAAAAAGGGAGAAGAATGTCCTCTAATTTAAAACAGATGTTAGTTAGACGTCCTCTTACTCAAACGGAAACTAACAACTAAGTAAAGAGAGTAAGAGTAACAGACATTTGTTAAAGGGTAAAGATATAGGATTAGGTTAATTAAAATGTTTTTTTTTTAAACTATGGAAAGTTAGATATCTATAATATTAAGAAAAAATATCAAAACACTTAGCCCAGAGCTTGCTAGACAACCTCTTCACTGCTCAGCAAACGAGATCTGGGGAAGCTAGGGGGTTGCATTATGGGTAAAGAAGGATGCCCGTGAGCTTTGCTGAAAACCTCGAGCTTTAGAAATGGCCAAGATGGATTGGATCCAACCCCATCAGTGAGAATAAAAGTGAGATTGACAACATCACATCTGTAGTTTACCCTGTGAGGTACTGCTGTCAATCTTAGATGGAAAATTAATCCTGCTAATGTCAGGAACATAGCAGCTGATATAAAAAAAAGACAGAAAGCTGTGGAACTGTTTTCCACTGCTTTTACTGCAGACAGAAGGAAAACTTAAAACACTCACCTTTCATAGCAAAACAAAGCAATTAGAGGGGTTTAAAGGCAACTGTCACCTCTTCTAAAAAATTTACATAAGCAGCAACACAGTATTGAAATGCTATGCATTAAATGTTGGTTATCTATAATAGTTTATATGTTAAGATAATTTGAATGCATTATCAAGGATTTCTGTGATATTTAGAGAAAAGTCAGAAAATATTGTTTTGTGTAAAGTATCAATACATTTACCATTTTCAAGCCCCCCCCCCCCCCCCCAAACACACTCAGGGAGAACTGCAGAAAGAGAGACAAGTGGAACCCTATCAACTAGGAGTACTGATAATGTTCATAAAAAGATTTTTTATATTTCTTTGTGACATCCTCCCAGACAGGGGATGCATATCTGGTGCACTCAGATCCACGGTAAGAGATTTCCACTGAATGAGTCAGTCCTTACATTGTTCAAGTGCATGAGCATTTTGTAGTCCACAAAGGAAATGTAACCATTGATGGCAACATTAATATACAGCTGAATTTACTTTAATGTATGTTTACTATGTGCTCTTGCATTACAAACATTAAGAATAGGAAAGCAGAAGTACTTAGCTGTGTTTAAATGCGCACATCATCAGACGTGCATTTAAACACAGTACTGCATCCCACATACAGTATTTTACATGCTACATCCATTTTATACAGTCACACACACAGATATATATATATATATATATATATATATATATGGAAACACTACTAAATCTCGAACTTTTGAAATCTTGAATTTCAAAAGCTCGCGACCATGTAGCCGAAACCCCACATTACCAAAAGACCAGAAGCGCGAAATTCAAAATCCCGATGTTAAAGGAGTTTGAGTTAGCACTTCTGGTGTTGTGGTTCAGGTAAGTTATGTGTGTGTAAGTGTGTTTGTGAGGGGCTTTAGTGTGTGTAAGTGTGTGTTGTGACAGTGGTGTGTGTGTGAGGGGCTGTAATGTATGGGTGTGAGTTTGCCTTGAGTGTATGTTTGTGTGATCTCGGAGTTAGAATATTAAAGTGGGGGGTATGGGGGCACATGGAGGGTACATGGAGGGTGCAGGGGGGTGAAGCCCCCCTGCTTATATTTAGTGTAGGGTGGTTTGTTTGGTTATGGGGGGAGGCTGTGTGTATGCTGTATATATGTAGTACTTTGCGATTTTGAATTTTCCTCTTTTAACATTTCGGTAATGTGGGGTTTCGAGCTTATAGGCTCGGTATTCTGGGCTTCGGGATTGTGTAATTTCAGGATTCAGTAATGAATCCATATATATATATATATATATATATATATATATATATGTATCTATGTATGTATGTATGTGTATATATATATATATATATATATATATATATATATATATATATATATATATATATATATATATGATTTACTATCAAAATGTGGGGAAAAAAAACAAATTTTCCACATTTTGATCGAATTTGTTATCCGAATTTGGTAATACAGAATTTCAGAAATGCTAACCACAGAATCGACATTCGAACACTGGAAGTTCCAATGTTGAAAGCCTGTGTTACTGGTAAAGTTTCTGAAGAGGGGCAAGTCCCCTACACCCCCCCCCCACCTTACATATTATATATGCCAACTCAGAGATCGCACTACAGTGAGGAAAATGGTAAATTTCCCAATCCCCACTGTAGTGCGACCTGTTATCACAATGTCAACCCAATATTAGCGAATGCACATTACCATTTGCTAACAAAGATTTGAATATTTACCAACTGGCATTACAGAAACTGGAAAGCACGAATTCAACCATTCCAGTTTCACATAAGTGCCATTCCAAATTGTGATAGTAAACCGTGTGTGTGTGTGTGTGTGTGTGTGTAGGGACACATATACAGTTACACAAAATTTCCATTTGAATTTGTTTTTCCTTAAAAGACATGAAGTACACACACAGGCATATAATCTAGTTCTCCACTGTACACACACACACACACACACACACACACACACACACACACACACACACAGATGTATTGTTTGTGTGTGTGTGTGTATACAATATGGGTGCATACAATTCGTTATTTATAATAAACTTATAGTAAAGTTAAGTGTTATTAATGTATACATTCTAGTAAATGGTTTAATATTTACTTACTCACTGTTGCACATTTGCTATGTGTTACACATTCAGTCTTTGTCAGTGTCTTTATGTTAGTATTTTTTTTCTTTGTATTGCTAAGTGCATTTATTACTTGTTATTGTCTTTGCCAATGTAGCCCGAGTCGTGGATGAAAAGGGTCCCAGGACCAATTTACTTTTCTGGTTACCAAAGTATCAATAAATATGAAACAGAAAAAAAGGGGGTGAACATGACAGAAATAATTAAAGAACTAGTAAAGCACATTTTAATTCTGCATCATTCATGAGAGAGAAAAAAGCTTCCCACTGAAGGCATTGGGAAGTAACAGACAGACTTGGTTTGGAGTCCTACTACTTGTCACCTCTAAATGTACAGCAACGATCATTTACTGCAGTGAGAATTTTCACACCTCAGCATGCGAGTGTGGGGGGAGGTCTGTCAATTCTTTGAAAACTACAAAAAAAAGATCCCTTTAAAAAGCCTGCTATTTACCTATCTTCTTTGGCTGGAAGTAGCTAAGAGCTATTTATAGCACAGAACAAGCTCTGACATAGAAGTAGCTCTGTTATAGAAGTGCTTCGCAGTTCTGCCATTCTATCTTAATGGCATGAGAAGACAACACCACTTCCTTATATCTAGCATGACTCATATAAAGAGGACTTGAAATGTATTCTGGGAAGAAGGAATAAAAGCAAGAAAACAAGATTTTGTTATCAAGGCAATCTAGGCTTGCCACCCCTCCGTTTTTTTTCCGGACTATCAGGAAATCAAACTGATTCTCCGGTAGTCCGGAAAACACTGTACAAACTCCGGTATTCTGTTTCAAAAAGGAAACAGACTATCGGAGTTTGTAAATCGGCTAATTTACTATGCTTTTTTTTTTTTTTTTTACAGAAAAGCATAGCAAATCAGCCAAAAGCAGGCGGCGGGAGAGAAAAAAGAAGGCGTTCCCGTTGATCGGCTGATTTACTATGCTTTTTTTACAGAAAAGCATAGCAAATCAGCCAAAAGCAGGCAGCGGGAACGAAAAAAGAGGGCATCCCCGTTGAGTGATGCTGTCGTGACATCACAAAATAGGCGGTATGTTGGCAGGAGAGGGGGTGTGGTGGGCGGGGTTACTGGTGACGCGAGGGGCGTGGCGTGGCTCCGGTTTTAGCCGTGAACGAAGGTGGCAACCCTAAGGCAATCCCCAACATCCGTCATTTTGAGGGAAACATTAAAATTGTAAAAGAAGCAACTTGAAGTGATTTTGAGGCATTAAGATAGCTCGGAAAACAAAGATACAATGAAAAAATCATGTTTTTTGAGTTTTAAGGTGCAGTTTTCCTTTAAAATCGGACTGACAACCCTCAGAAATATGTTAGAACCTGTCAGGCATCTTTAGAGCAGGGTGCTGAGAAGCAGGAGTCTTAGATGTAGCTATAAAGGTGTCTAACAACAAACCAGCTAACACAGCAGGTATGCAGCAGGTTTAGAAGTGCCCATACCACCTCTTCTGGATATCAGATACCTGTGAAGAATCCCATTTAAAATAGTCCATCATTCTAACTACTGTGTCTCAAAAAACAATTCATTCAAAGGACACTCAGAACCAATGGAATCTTCATCAGAGCCATAAGCCAAAGGAGAAGGCATCTGGAAAGAGTAAGACAAGGACCTTTCACCAGACTCTCAATCTTTATCTGAGGAATCAAGTCCCCTAGGCCTTTTGGAAGGAGTTGAACTCCAAGAGGTAGTAGTGACAGAAACCTCTTGGGGAGACTTCAGGGCCATTAAAGCATCAAACAGGCCCTGAGTAAACTCCTGCCATTTCCTTTGAGGGTCCATAGGATGAACAGAGTTTAGTCTTTTGTTTTTTCTTAGTAGGGAAGTCAGCCCTAACAAACATCAGAGGTTCTGAACCATGACAGGATTCAACAAGAGTACCCATAGCCTCTTCCCTGATCAGAATCTGCAGAATCCCTCTAGGGCCCTCCAAGATAATCAACTGCAGTTCCTCCTCAATGTCCGCAGCAAACACCCACATAGCCTCAGATGATGTGCAAAAAGAAGGATCCATGCTGGCCTCCAACGGGGTCACAGTAGAGGACTCTGAAGTCAACACCAGATTTATTTATTTCATTTTATTTAACATTTGTTAACCGGAAAAGTCCGACTTGGAACAAAGCCAATTTTCAGCAGAGGCCCAGGCAGAAACACTCCAGATGTATGTCTGTGTAATGTGGGAGGAAACCGGAGCACCCGGAGGAAACCCACACGAACACAGGGAGGACATGCAGACTCCACACAGAAGGAACCCCAGCTGAGAATCGAACCAGAGAACCTTTTTCTGTGAGGCAACAATGCTACTGTGCACCACTGTGCCATCACAGATGGCCTACAGAGCTATCACCTGCTTCCAGCGAGATGTCTGGTGGAGGCTGGACAGCCAAAGAAGCCGGCCGAGATTTCTTGTCCTTCTTCTTGCTTAACAGAAGTACCTCGTGGTTAACAGATTCTGCCATGCTACCCTGGGGTAACTGTTTGAGCTTCTAGTTCTCAAGATAGATAGACAGGGAAAGCAACTGGCTTTTAACAGTCTTAGGCATAAAAGTCTTACGGATACTACAGGAGGTATGGTTGTGGGAAGCACCAAAAAAAAAAAAAAAAAAAAACTGTGTCCACAAAAGTAATTTAATGTCTCTAGCGCCTCGCCTCACAAAGCCTTCAATGGAGTACAAAAATGAATGCAAAACCACATATTTTATACATCATAATCAACATCCTCAGTCAGTTAAACAATTTACGCAATAAATTAAACATTAATCATATTAAAACTTTCCAATTACAAGCTACACTAATTTCCACTAGAGTTAAAGTGCCATACTTCAGTATAAAAAGAGGGTCTTTATACAGAAGTTTCTTTTTGACAACAAATAGCCCTTTATTTCTCTCCATTTTTTCTAAAATAGTGCCCTGCAAACCTGTAGGGTCACCACAGTGGTACTCTAAAAAATGCTGAGCTAAAGAGCTTTCAAATTTCTTGTTTTTTAGGTCCCTCACATGCTCTTGTAAGTGAACTTTGAAAGCCCTTTTACTTTCTTCTCTATAAAACATACCACACGGGCATTTTAAAACATAAACTATGCACTCTGTGTTACATCTGTGACCATTAATATATTCAAAAGTATGAACCACATATTTACATGAAATACATTTGCCAAAAGGGTTGTTGTATCTTTCGGCTTTTCCTGGTTAGGGGTCGCCACAGCGGAACTCTGGTGCGCTAATGATTGGCAGTAGATTTTTACGTACCGAGTTGCCAGCCCTGAAGTACAACCTTCAACGAAGGTACGCCCATTCACGCATGTCTCCACACAGAAGACGCTTTAGCTGAGAATCAAACAGGGCAATGTCTTATTGTGAGGCGACAACGCTACCGCAGCACCACCACCGCGGTTCCCTTAAAATAGGAACCCTGCATATATCATGACATGGAGCTATAAATTTGCTGTGCACAAGCCTCTCTCTAATACTTCTTCCTCTTCTAAATGAAAAGGTAGGTCATTTACATAACTCAGAGAATTCCTTAAACTTAAGAAGATAGCTCCAGTGCTGCTTTATAATTGCAGCCACCTGGTCATTTAACAAATCATACATAGTGACCATACACATTTTCTTCTTTTCATCTGCGTTATTTATTACATTACTCCTAAAATTATAGCTAAGTTGTTTAGCACTGTGCTTTTTAACTATACAGAGTGAACTTTTCACTTCTTTATCATCATATCCTCTACATTATCACATAACCTTTTAACTCTTATGAGTTCACCATATGAAACAGATTTTATAAGATGATATGGATGGAAAATGGCCCCATGAAGAAAATGATTACTGCCTTGAAACTTACAATGTACTTTTGTGATTATACCTTCATTAGTAGTACTACTTAGATTCACATCCAAAAAAACTACTTGATTGCCACAAGCTGATGTTTCTAATTTAGGCCAAATTTATTCTCATTTAGTTCCTTTATAAATGTACTCACTTCATCATATCCATCCATATGAGATCATCTATGTATCTATAGTGTTGACAAACATATTTTTTAAAGAAAAATAATTTGTATATACATATTCATATTCGAACAGGCCCGTCATAATATTGGCATACATGGGGTAAAAGAAGCCCCCATAGCAGTACCTTGCTTCTGATGATACCATTACACTCAAAACAATTGTTTGTCAAACCAAACTCTACTGGTTCAGTTATATACATAGCCACAGGACTATTGTCCAATGCAAACCCCAAAGTTTCAATTCCAAGGCTGTGTTTAATGCTGGTATATAAACTCTTTGCAGCTATAACCAAACAAAACATATCTTTCTCCCATTGAGTACCAGATATTTTATTAAAAAAATCCAATGTATTCTTAACATATGAAATTTGTTTTTTAACTACACCCAAATAGGTAGTTACATAAAAAATACCAATCTTGTTCAGAAAATACTGACACGCCGATACAATTGGTCTTCCTGGAGGGTTGTAAATATCTTTATGCACTTTAGGAAGGCAGCAAAAACAGCCATCTCACATCCTTCAACATTAAAGTTCCTGTTAACATCATCCTCTGCGAAGTATCCTAATCTATGACCTTTCTTTAGAAGTTCCTGATAATTCTGAATCGCCTTTTTATAATGTTCAATCTGAGCTACATCACACTTATCAACATCATTTAAATGGTCATAACACACAAAAAAACACCGTTTGTTACAATACTTATGGGGAATCTGCCTCCTACACTGGTATTTTCCCTTCTTGCATGACAAATTCCAGTTAATCAAAGGAAAACAAAAACAAAGTAAAAAGACCCCGATGGGGCACTTATGTAATGGCTAGGTATTTAGCACAGCAAGGGTCATTCAGACCAACATGCAATGATGGCATTCGGGCTGGCGGCAAAATAGATTTGGATAGCTGCATCTATACGTCACCTTTATGCCCTACGTCATGTATGGGAAGCATATGTGTGACGTATGGCACACACAAGATCTAAAGCCTGTTATACTGGCTGGACGTAGGACTAGCCTTGGCAGGAGATCCCTAAGGTGAAGAATACTTCAACAGTGATATAGAAGGCCATCATCAAGTAACCATTGTCTCAAGAACATAGACTTTAAAGCACTACATCAATACCTGAGCTTGCTGCATCTGCCAGCTTGATTACTTCAAGAAACTTGAAACAATATTTCACACATTCAAGGTACAAGATTTACTGAAATGGAACAAATCAGTGCTCATTTGGTTCTGTGGGCAATACTGGACTGGGTACACTATGAACTTTTCTTTCTGACAACTGTTATGGCATGCACTGAAGAAGGCCCAGCTCTGTGCTTCTTGTTCTGTTTGAGCTGACATTCCAGGATAAAACATTTCTATCTCGATCTCTTTCTTTGCACCTTGCTATTCATGCATTCTCTCTCAAACATCTGTTTTTTCAATTGATTCTCATCTATTATTTTATCAGTTTTTAATATCAAGTCCTGGACAGAATTTATTTCTCCACAGAAAAGAAAAGAAGACAATTTATTTTCTTCTTGATGATTTCTGCTCTGGCCAACATTGCAATGTAATATCTTTCAGTAGCTGCATTTCTAAGTCCACGTCAGTACATCTCTGAAATTCAATTTTAATATTTGTCTTTAACAACTGCAGCATTATCCACAAAATATGCAATGACGCTTATAGCAATTCTTTACGTTTCTCTGGAAAACATGCTCTACTCAGCACATCTGCTATGTATAGTTTCTTGCCAGGTCTGTATATTACTTTCAGATCAAACATCTTTGGATTAACTAACATTCTCAACAATCTAAGAGGTGTTTTGTACAGCCTTTTTTTTTTATTTTTTAAAGAATTGCATCACGTTTCCACCTGAACTTTTTCATCATGGACATACACATGGAATTTTCACCTCCATACATTATTACTAATACTTCCGTTTGTATCAACGCATCTGTAAATGTTCTTGACCCATAGAAAATTGGTCTGTTTCTCTTTTAAGAATGATGCTCTTGTAACATTCTGTCTGGCATCTACTTGCATCACAAATGTTTTTTGCGGATCACAGTATTTTACTACTGGAGCATTTGCTGATCATGAAATATCTCTACCTGTTCAAAGCCCAATTCCAAAGCCACATCTGATGTTAAGTAGAAAACACAATCAATATACAGATACTGCAAGTCAAAGTAACAAAATTCAAATGCTAAAATATGTAGCAAATTATCTATGGCACAACTGAAATTAATCAATGCTTACAAATTTAATGCATGCTAAATATATTCTACTTAGTTTTGACCTTCCCTTCTTTGTACTCCCCATGGCTAAGCCTGAAAAAGTTCCATGGGATCAGTGCTCTACTGAAGAAGGCAAATTATAGAACAATTTAAAGCAAATTATACAGTCTCATATATAAATTAAAATAAAAATGTGTGCAGAATGCACATAGGTTCAAAGGGTCATAGATTAGTACTAGGCTAACTGCCCTTGTGGGCATTTTAAGCCTAGCCAATTACCTCATGTGAGAATCAAACCCTGCACCTTGTGCCTGTAAGGTAAACACCTTAACACTTACGCCAACCTCCCAATCACACATCAGGGGAAAAAGGGAAAAAAACACAATGGCATCTTACACTTGTTTAGATGGAACATTAAACAAACAACTTAGACAATGTAAATAATTATTTAACTCATTCACATCAGAGGGATTTTGAATTCAAAAACCAATCTTGCAGTCATCGGCATACTTCTAAACCCAGAAATTCGTATTTTTGGGTAATGTACCAAATACCATATCAAACAAGACTAGCCCAAGACAGAACTCTGAGGTACTCCAGCTTTAACCTGTGAGTAATCAGAATAAGAAGGTTGGTTTCATGGAAGACAACAATATGTAAGAATGCAATTGCCAGTCTACATTATGTAGCCATAAAGCTTGCTCCATAGGTACTTAGGAGAAAACTGTCCTGAGCAAATAGCCGATAATCATGAAATCTCTCTATCCAGTATTTTAGTAAGTGCACATTAAAACGTCAATGAAGTTTCTCTTAACCGATTATTAAATACACAAGCCTTACTGCATAAGTAGTCTGTCCAAGAAAAGGATGTAAAAATCTCATTCAGGATATACTGGACATTAAATCTTTCTAGACATTCTATTATACTCAACACCGAGTTCATCATATGCTTCAGGGGTGCGTGTTTTAAATCATGAGTCTGCACTTTTATTACATATAGACTTTATGTCAGTTTCACTAGTCTGAGTCTTTGCAAAGCTTTAAGTGTGTCCATTAATCCGAACCCCGAGACAGCAGATACAGGAAGATAGGACTTAACAATTTTTGATAGTTCCTTAATAACAGTTTTCAGTACTGAGTCCCCCAACATTAACACTTCATGTGATTCAGTTACCCCTTGAGCTGTTACTTTTTCACTTTCTTTAACATCAACATAATCCAATGTATCATGAGGTTCTATCTGACTTATCCTTTTAATATGTCTCCTAACAGCAACACTCTTATTACATGCATCGGATTCAGGTACCAATAACACAGGAGAATTCTCTATAGTTAAATAATCTAAATATACAATGCAATCATTCCTAACCTTACTTAAAGCCTTTGTATCATTAACTTCCCTTCTGTTCTTAGATGCAATGGCCACTAGGTATAGACAGACAGGCATATGTTCTTGAATAAATGAACTTGAATCTATGCTATCCAGAGAGACATGTAATTCACTTGAACTGAGGTTATCTACAGAATTATTTTCTCTGTATCCTATATGTTAGAAAGTTTACTATTATTTTACCTACTATACTCATAAGTACTTTACAATCACAGTTAAATGTTGAAATGTGTCTATATAAAGCTAGATCAGAAGGATCTTTATTCTAACATATACCCCAAAACTTTCTTCCAAGATCCTGGTATCCTTTCCTCCTTTTAAAATACTGTTAAACAAAACCTACAAGAGTTTTACAGTTTTCTTCCTTGCTAAACACCAAATTTCCTCAGAACACCATGTAATCCTGGAAACGTCCCTGTTGACTGAATATATATCAGCCTTTTAATCTCACTTATTTGTAATTTAACTATTTATTGTGGAGTCTCAACTTCCTCTACGTTTTGCATAATTATATCCTCAACAGATACTTCCATTTGTACTTTTTTTGGGTTCCCCGTTCCTCTATTTAATACAAATGATAAAAGTTCAGCAATATTTCTAATACTTTCATTGAATCTCTGGTTATTTTTCTTATCATAGCCACCCTAAGTCTGGCTACAATTCATTCTATCGCCTGTTGCCTAAGTTATTCTACTAAAAGAGTAAGTAAGAGCTGTTGCAGCTGGTTAACAGGACCCCTTTTAAAGTCATGCATATTATTCAAATAATCACTTATTTCTTCTTTAGCACTCTGCAGTTGTTCCTCTTCTTGTTCTGTGATACTCCCTTTATTCTGCAATACTTCTACCTTTGTTAACCTATCTAAATAACTCCAATTACATGTTTCCCTTGTACCGCTCTCACTCTCATTTCTACCATGTTTTAAAACTCCTTTCATTTTACCCACTCACTAGCAATTCCCTTTGAAATCATTTCTAGCTTCCCTAACAAGTCATATCCAGTTATCCATTCCTTAAAATTCCCTTTTTTTAACAAATAAGTAAGAAAGTACCATTGTTTCTTTTGTACATCAATACCCTTTATCCTTATCATAGTTTTTATTGGTGTTTGATCTGATTGTTATTGGACAGGTGTCAGACAGCAATTAACTGCATACAGTCCTGTGAAAAATAATATGTATACAATTTAGCCCAACTACAGCTTCTTGGGGAATATGTAAATTCTGGCATGAATTCTTGCCATTAAATTCACATCTTCCATACCAAACATTCTCATATACTTCTTCAGAAGTCTACCATCTGTTTATATTTTCTCCTCCTAACCCATTTCCCCCAATATGTCCTCAGTATTGCAAATCAGGTTCTGGTCTCCACCCATAAATATTCCATTTTAAACACTCATTATTTCTCCCAAAATTCTGCTAAGCTTCTGAACACTAGTTTTTGGAGAAATATAAATACATGCCACTACATATCTCTTTGTCTGACAGTAACCCCTTAATACCGCCTACCATCATTGTCTTTTGCCCCACTTCCATTACTTTTGGAAACACTCTTCCAATAAGTATTATTACTCCCCTTTTCCTTTGTCCTGGATAGTCAGCTGAAAGCCCATCCTGAAATCCGTAGTCGAATTCACAAGCTCATTTATATCCAAACACAATTTCTGCAACATTGCTATCTGCATCCTATATTTTCTAATATGATTCACTACTCTTTGCTTTTGGTCTATACCTAAAAGGCTAATTACAATGCCATGCTAATACGGACATAGCAGCCATTTGGATAAAAAGCTTTTAATTCCATTTATTACTTCTTTTGAAAATATGTTTACAACTGGCAGCTTACACGCACACACTAATGTTTGGGAGACTGATCTTTATGTAGTTGCTTCTTCTCATCTTTATTTAAACCCATGTCATATTTTCTTCAGACCGTTCACTTCAACAAAACACTCAAGAAACAAAAAACTGAATAAACTGTAAACCCCTATCTCATTTTAACTTGCAGCCAATACATGAAACTATGTACACTTAATAAAACAGAAGTTTGCCCTTCCATGTATGAGATGATGCCCCCAAGTGGAGTCTGTACCCCCAGTATTGGTTATTCTAAAATGATGGTTAACCATGTAAACTCAGTTGTTAGAGCCAGTGCTTGCACTTATGCAGATTTTCTGTCCTTATCTTATTCTAATCCCTCTCAGATGTGAACAACTTCCATGTTTCAGTAAACTTTAATATTTATCTTTAAGAAGAAATGAACTGGCTATCTTTAAATAAACTAAACTGTGCAGTGTTGAATTAAATGAAATGAAGTACTAAGGCTGATGGTGAGGCAACTACTTTGCAACTATTCCCTTCCCACAGCTTCAAACTTAATTTATTTTTACTGAATTGCTTTCCAGTTTCCCTTTAAGAGTTCAATACGTGATACTGTGTACATTTCACTCAGAAGACATGCTCAGACTATTCTGCAAGTGTAAGCTGTTTTCTTTTTCGTTTACTCCTATTTTGCTGGCTTGTACTTGGACATGGCAAAAGGGGATGTTGCTAACATCCAAGTTGAACTTTCATATATAATCCTTCAAGTAAGAATGGTTCCATCAACATTACATGCCGCTGGGCTAATGTTTTGAACGCTAGCATTAATCCTTTGCTGCAGAATGGAATTCTATCCCACTCTGTTCCAGAAATAATGCATGAGAATGTGTATGCAAGCTTCCATGAGAAGTACCGGGCATCGGAGAATAAACTATACAAATATAGGCCCTTACAATGGCAGCACTTTCACTTTGAGGCTTCCTTGCAGCACAAAGTTGTAGAAAGACATCTCAGGGTGCTCACTATGCCTAGCTATGGACAGATTTATCCAGGGCTACTTAAATACTGGCAACTCTTGAATCTTGGACTTAGTGCACAATATATGCAGCTCCTTAATAAATTCTTTCTGCCACATGAAAAAGGGCTGCAAGAAGAAATAAATAACTTGCAGAATGAGATACTTGACAGCTATTCAGAAGATGTAATAGTAGAGAAACTAGATGTACTTTGTGATAATATTTTTGAAGAGGCTACAGAAACTAAAATTCGGAAATTGCAGAGAGACATCAATGATTTCGAAAAAGGAGCAGTTTTTTCCTGGCCCAGGAGCAGAAATGCTACTGATTCACAGCCTGTAGATCAGGAAATGTACAGAAGGGTTGAACAACCAATAGAAGTGTCGAGGGAAGTACCAGCGTCTAATGTAACGGAAGCACCAAATACATTGGCTACAAATGCTAGTGACATTACAAGTATGCAAATCGAGCCCACTGAGTCCACACAGTCAGTACAAGTGACTAATAGAGCCAGTGCTAATAATCTCCCTAATGAGAGAGTTGTGAGAATGCTGATTCTTGCATCAGCTTCTATAGAGGCTGAGCAGTCAGAAACACACATGCAATCAAACAGAATTTTTTTTTATTAAAAGACCAGCTCCTTATACGAGAACGCTCCAAGAGCAGAAGGAGGAGAGGGAAACTGTGACGGCTACAGAGCACCAACACTTCAGACAGCCAGGAATGGAGATGGAAGAGGCAGGTTTATTAATAAACATTTCATCTTATTCACTGATACTCAACTTTCTGTACTGTCAAAACATCTTAATTTTATACCTGCCCAAAGAACAGATTTGGTGGAGGTGATGAAATGTCTAAAGTTATTTGGACATAATTTGAACTTAAAAGCTTTATTTAAGGAAGAGACATCCATGTATAAAATTTTTAAAAAAACAAGTACTTTCATTCCACCCTCACACCCTATGGTAGAGACTTTTATTGGAATGTGTGAGAAACAAATTACAGAGAAATTAGCTGGACAAGGTAAAGCTAAGTTTTATAACATGTCAAAGGCTGAACACGATGCAATACATGAACTAAAGAATATATCTAGTGCTGTTATTAGACCAGCTGACAAGGAAGAGGGGGTTGTGGTCTTAGACAAAGACCTCTACTTACAGCAGATGAACATTTTATTAAATGATGTTGACACATACTTGAATGTATCTGGGTTCCATTGTGAAAGGGATTATTGAGAAGGTCTCTTTTTTGGCATTTGATCTACTGATTACCAATTTGATTAATGAACCTTTATTTAAATACTTCAAAGTAGAATATCCATTAGTTCCTAACCTGCATGGACCTCCCAAAGTACATAAACATCTGAATAAACCACCTATGTATCCTACAGTATCCAGCAAGGGCTGGGTCACTGAACCGCTATTTATTTATGTGGAAAATAATCTACATCTCTTTCTAGATCAATGTGTCACTATATTGAAGGACACCAAGGCATTTCTACAGAATTTGTATATACAAACATGTAACCTACATACTGATTATTGGTTTGTGACCATGGACATAGAATCTTTATTTACCGTCATCCCCAGTGAATGGGGAATATATAGTATCAGGAAGTTTCTGAACAGTAAGAACTGGAATAACAGGAAGGTTTCTCTTATCTGTAGGCTGTTAGAACTAATACTTGACAACAATGATTTTACATTTAATAATGAATTTTACCTGCAGAGGGTTGGAGTAGCTATGGGCACACCATGTGTGAACAGCTACGCCAACCGTTGCTTATTTCAATGGGAAATGGATTATGTTTTATCTAACAACTCATTTACTGAGAATCTGAAATGGTATACAAGCTTTGTAGATGATGTCTTTTTGTTGTGGGATGGCACTATTGAACATCTGAATGACTTTATTGCATATCTGCATACTACTACTAGTTTCCTTAAATTTACACATATTCTTATAGTGACATTGATTTCTTGCATGTTAAGATTAGTAGAGGGGAACTACACACACTACACACAAGCCTCTATAGAAAGCCGGTTAGGAGAAATAACATCCTACATAACAGTAGTATGCACCCTCGACATGTAAAGAAAAATGTCTTGAAGGGCAGGTCTTCAGAACAATGAGGCTTTTAAAATGATGATTTCGATCTGGAAAGGGCACTATCAAATCTTAAAGTCGAATTCCTTAGTAGGGGCTACAAAGCTGCAGAGATAGATAGCTGTATCACAGAAGCCTGGAGAGAAGGGCAGAATAGATGAAGGCCATACTATGGAGAAAAGACTCCACTTGAAATAAACTCAAAACCAAATAGAGTGAAGCCTGCCACAGGTTCATAGGTAGGTACTAGGCTATCTGCCCGAAGGCATTTATAAGTCTAGCCAGAATGTGTTGACTTTCGCTGCCCCCTTAGATTAGTTCCCTGTGCCTCAGTCCAGCACAGCCACTGAAGTGATCCCTGGGGTAAACTTTCTGTTTCCCATCCACTCGTCAAAGATTCTCTTGAAGAGGGTTAGCGAGGAGCTCTGCCTAATGTAGATTGGAATCTTGTTCCAGAGCATGGGAAGTCTCTGGGACAGGAATCTATCCCTCCAGCACATTCTATTTATTGTTGTGGTGAGGTTTAGATCCCTGGAGCGTGTGGCTCGAGGGGATATGGTTTTCTTTAGGTGGAGCATGTCCATCAATTCTGGGTTGGACATGGCCTTGTATGTCAGGCAGAGATCACCTCTGTTTAGGCGGTATGCAACCGAGTACAGCTGGAGTTTCTTCAGTCGAGCTGCATAGGGCATCTGCTTGAGGCCAGTGATCCTCTTGGTGAAGTACTTCTGTGGTCTTTCCAGTTGTTGCAGGCGTCTTGTAAGGTACATCTCAAATTGGGCATTGTACTCTATGATGGGTCTGATGAGTGATGTGTAGAGGGGCCCAATGACCTCTTTTGATCTGGATGCAAACCCTTTTGTGATTAGGTAGGCCACAAAGAAGGATTTTCTAACCTCTTTGGTAATGTGATTATCAAAGGAGAGGTTACTATCTACTTGGATCCCCAGATCCCTTATTACGTTTTCCGTATTTAGGGGGCTACCACCTGTGTGGTAGTTTGTGGGTACTTTGTTTTTTCCAAAGGGGATAACTATGCACTTTTTGGCATTTAGCTTGAGGCCATGGTTTTGACACCAGGTATCTGTCTCAGTGACACCCTTTTGGAGGATGTCTGTGTCAGCCGGAGAGTCAATTATAGCTCCTAGTTTGCAGTCGTCTGCGAACTTGGTCAGCCATAGTCCTCCTGTGCTTGCCTGTACCTCTGAGAAGTATATGCCGAACAGGATGGGTCCTAGGACTGAGCCCTGGGGAATGCCACTTGTAACCGATTTAGAGTCAGACCTAGCTCCCGCAACTCTTACCATGTGGTCTGTCCATGAGCCAGTTGGCAACCCATCTCATGACATAGGGATTTATGATCAGGCTGGTGAGCTTGTCTATAATACCTGAGTGGGGAATGGTGTTGAAGGCCTTTAGGGTAGGCTGTGCGGACCACCTTTCCCTCATCTATAGCCTTGGTAACTGTCTCAAAGAAGTCCACCAGGTTTAGGAGGCATGATCTGCCCTTAACAATGCCGAACTGGGTAGGGTCCAGTGTTTGGAGGTTCCCAATGTCTCTTTTAATGAGATCCATGATGATGCGCTCCACTGCTTTGCAGACCAAGCTAGGTCAGGCTTATAGGGCAATAGTTCCCAGGGTCCGTTGTGGCTCCACCTTTGTGGAATGGAATAACCATTGCTGTGTGCCACTCTGTGGGCATGTAGCCTGTAGAGAGGCTGAGTTTAAACAGTGTGTTTAGGTGAGGGATTAGTTAATCTTTGAGCTTGTGCAGGACGCAGCCTGGGACACCGTCCGGTACCATTGATGCTGTGTTCTTGGCTTTTGAGAGGGCTGTTTTAACCTGAGTGTCTGTGATTTCAGGGGCACTACATTTTTCTGGTATAGTTATGGGCCCTTTTGAGGGTAAGAAGGGGGTGAAGTTTGCACTGAACCTGTCTGCCAGGACGTTGGCTATATTGGTTGGTTCAGTGTATTTTGTGCCATTCTGCACAAACTCTGAGCAGATCTGAGAACTGCCACTTAGATTCTTGACATAGCTAAAGAATGCCTTGTGGTTATCTTTGGTGTCCATGGCAAGTTTTCTTTCGAAGCTAGCCTTGGATGATTTTATGAGGAAATGTAGTTTCTTGATGATACTGATCAGGGATGTCTTCCCTTCTTGGGATTTTACTCTTTTCTGTACTAGTTTCCTCCTTCTATTGTATAGCTTTGTTCATGGCAGGGGTCCACCAGACTGGTTTCCTTTTCTTGGAGGAGTGAGTCTTGGTTTTGTTTGGGAAAGCACGATCCATGCATTCTTGTAGGTGCCCGTAAAGTGCATCAGTAAAGGATTTTGCAGCTTGGACAGCGTTATTCTTTAGCATGGGGGCTTTGAAACTTCCCACCTCGGTCTTAAGTAACGTGAAGCTTGCTTTTGAAAAGTTTTTCACAGTGGTTTCTTTGACAGGGGGTGGTGGCTGAATGTGGATATCCAGAGTGATTAGTTTATGGTCAGATCTAACCAGCGAGGGGTTGACCTCTGCTGTGGAACACTGGTCGCTCATGTTGGTGACGACCAGGTCCAATATGTTGTCACCTCTGGTGGGGGTTTTGACCAGTTGATCCAGGGCATTTGAGTTTATAAATTCTAGGAAATGTTGGGCAAGGGAGTTTGCACTTGAGTAGTTCTCCCAGTTAGTTTATTTATTTATTTATTGACCGGGAAAGTCCACTGGGCCATTGACCCATTTTCAGTGGAGGCCCAGGGAGAAAAGCTCCATGGTAGTACATTCAAAACATTAAGACATATTGAGTTATAAAAACATTTGTACATTATATAACATAATGGTAGTACATTCTATACAAATATACACAATACACATTATGTACTATAATGGTAGTACATTCAATATAGTACATTATGAGAACTTATTCGTAGTTCCACCTTGAGATAAAAATTAACAGAAGGTAGGTTTCAAGGAAGGGAGAGAGTTAAGACCATGAATAAGGGCAGATGTACTAGTCAGGTAAGTTGTGACTGTCACATAGGATAGTGTAGCAAGAGGCAGGGGGAAGGAGGGAAAGTTTGGGTAAATGAAATCACCCAATATCAGGGTGTTTGGTAGGACCTTTATGTTTCCCAGTGTTTCCAGGAATGCGGAGTGGGGGTCCTGGGACAGGGTGGGTGATCTATTGCAAGGTTAATCTGAATAGCAGTTTTGCCCATTGTTACTTACATGTGGATGATCTCTGAAGCATCGTGCTGTGCCACAAACCTGGAGGTGTGGGTATCCTTGATGAATATGGATACTCCCCCCGCCTTTTGTATTTCGGGCTGGGTTTTGTGGCCGAAATGTATGGCATGAGTTGTAGCCTGGTAGTGCTGGGGTGCTCTCTGGAGCCTTAAACCAGGTTTCTGTTACTGCACATATATCGATTTCCTCCATAATGAGGAGTGCCTCGAGTGCATGCATTTTGAGGTTTAGACTTCTGGCATTGAGAAGCATTACCCTCAGTTTTTTGTTACTTGTGCTATTTACGGCAGTGGGTTTGTCTTTTTAACCTTGTCTAAAAAAGGCACTATGGGGGTGGCAAGTGCCTTGGCCAGTATTCGAAAGCCTAAGGGTGACAGGTGCAAGCCATCTCTAGCGAAGCAGCGTGGCTTGTCGAGCATGTCATCCCAAGCTGACAGACACTGGAACCCCTGTGAATGACACCAAAAGCTCAGCCAATTCTTGAAATTGATAATTTTTTCTCTATACCGTGGTATCATTCTTGGTGAGGGCAGGATGCTACTCAGGGTCACAGTCATATCGGCATGGGCTACATGATCAGAGAGCTCTTCCATGTCTCTTTTCATGCAGTCTAGGGAGGTATGGCTCAGGTCATTCACACCAACATAGACAATGACAGAGTCATATTTGTACTTGTTCTGGAGTGACCTGAGTGCTTGTGTTATGTGACGGATCCTGGCACCCGACAGGCAGCTAACAGTAACCTTCTCCTTGTTCAGCCTATTGAGTGGGACGTCAGTGTGCCTGACTATAGAGTCACCTGATACTAGTGTGTTGGGTATGTTATTTTGCCGAAAGGCAGTGATTGCGTGGCACACTGTTTTTTTTGAAGTATGTGTTTCATGGTTTGTGTTGCGGGGTGGAGGTTGCTTGGATGTCTGCTTCGGAGGTCTCTCTTGCTTTAGCAGATTTTTATTTAGAGCCTCTGGGTATGTTTTTCGTGTATTTATGTGTGTTTTTTACCTGTGCTGGTTTCATAGGTCTATGTGAGACTGGTAGTGTGATGCAAGTAATTCCCTTCTCCTCTTGACTGCCTGGTCCAGTCTTGGGTTGAGAGAGCTTAGCCTCCAGTTTGGCTGTATAATTGCATCTCTCGCATGTATTAGTGTTTGGTGAAAGGAGGAGAGGGTTGTCTGTGTACATGAGGCAATTTTAACATTGCCTCAAAATGCCCAAATTCACCAGTTGGACCGGAGAGTACACCTGAAACTGCCCTTTGGACATGCCTGGATAGGTACAGTGAACTGTTTTAGTGATTGGCTGGTAAGGTGGAATAGAGAGCCTTGTCCTTCTCTACAGTATAGGGGGGGTCTAGTGCTAAGGTTTATTAGTGCTTGCTATGAGTTTTGAGCAAGTGCCAGGATGAGAAGTGAATGGTTCGAGTGCTTAAATTGAAAGTTTGTCTAGTTCCAAGGGAAAAATTGAAGAGTAGACTTTGTGGAGCTGGAAATAGTTATACCCTAGCTAACTGGCGTTGCCCAGTGCGCAAAACCGCGCAAATGCGGGTTGTATAGCAGGGAAATGAAAGAGATATAAATTAGCCCAAAATGGCCAATAAACTACTAATGTCTGGGCTGAAACCACTCCTCCAGGGACAGATAGGCTTCTCAAAGCTCCCTCTCTCACAGTGAACAGAGAAACTTCCTTCTATCCAAGTAAGGTATGGGCAAACACAGAAACTTGTAACACAGCCCTGAATTCATAGTAACCTGAAAACTGGACTATACTAGCTTAGAAAGGTGGGAAAAACAAGTAAAATTTTTTTTTGTTTTTTTCAAAAAATAAAGCAGATACAATAAAAAAAAACACTTTAAATGCACAGAAATGGTTATCACACTTGAGTGTGTAGCCTACAACAGTTAAACAGGTAATTTAAAAACAAAAACGACTTTGTTAAAGTGCAGGCAGTAAAATAAGTACAATATGTAGCTGAAACAAGCTTTTTAAATCACAGAAACTCGAGAAAATCGGCGTTTTTGGCAGAATTAGCTAAAGGCAGCAAGAAAATGCAGAAAAATTATACTTAATCACTGCAAAGTCTCTCTTTTGTCTCTCTGCTGCTGTAGAACTCTGCAGGGCACCAGGCAGGAGCTTTCTGAGCGGTATACAAGCCTTACTTCAGTGATATTAACAGTATACGTGATATTGTGAAAGCTAATTGGAACATTCTAAGAACTGTAGATGAATTTGAAAACGTGATAGGTGAAACACCGTGTTTTTCATTTATGAACAACATATCCCTTGAAAAGGCATCTTTGCTATAATATAAATAAGAACCAAGGAATTCCTTCAGAAAGAAATGGTACACACAAATGCAGAAATTGTAGTGCATGCAAATATGTATATACTGGTGAATCTTATCAACACTCTATATATTGCACTCTAACATTGACTTTAGTTTTTACGCTGATTGTAGAACAAAAAATGTGGTTTATTTCAATTTCTGTAAGATATGTTATGCATACTACATTGGTAAAATCAAACGTATGCTGAAAGACAGGATTCCTGAGCACTACAGGGATGTACAGAACACAAAAGAAACTAGTGCCTTGGCACAACATGTTTTAAAAGAAGGAATGAATCACAGCTTTAGTTTCTTTGTATTAGAAGTGTTAGCTGAAGGTATAAGGGGAGGAGACTTTAAAAACAAAACTGAAGTGGCAGAGCAAAATTGGATAATTAAACTTCAGGCGGACAGACCTCCGGGACAGAATGCCAAAGTCTCCCTAAAACCCTTCTTGAAAGAGAGACCTTTGAAGCATTAAAGTATGATGAAACACTAAACTGTTATTTTTAAGATGGTTTTTAAAATTTTTTTTTTTTTAAGTGCTTGACAGTGTGCCTAATTTGTTAATTGATTTGAGATGTCATTAACTGATATAGTTTTAAAATGCTTCTGTTTTTTTAAGAGACTGTATGTCTGATGAAGCGGTGAATACCATGAAAGCACTAACATAATACATTTTGTTATTTTTATTTTTCCTGCTGTGAGTAACTGAGGCTGCCTCTTATTTATATTCCTGATTAACTGACTACACATGCAAACTCACTGTCTCCAGCAGCGTTTGCTAATGGCAGAAAAAATAGCTAGTAAATTTCTAATGGAAAAACAAACAGCTAATAACTTTGCAAATGCAGTAAAGAACAAGTTTTCAGATTTTCCATAATTTTCTCTTATTTTGCTTAAAAATCCAATCTACACCTTAAACTAGTGACAATATTATAGACATCCACCTCTACAAAACAGATGAAATTATCTTTTAATTTTTCTTATAATATGATCAAATACACTTTTACATTGTCCCTAATGGCACAGGGTCACATTACATTAATTTTAAGTTGTTTACTTTCAGCCTTTCTTATTACTGTGTAAAGGCTGGGCACGTTACAATACTTTTTTACTTTAATATCACTAGCATGCAAGTAGTGAGTGAAAAAGCTCCCCAACCTCACATTTAAAACACCTCTGACTGCATATTAATACCACTAGCATATGCAGCAGTTACTGACAAAAAAAATCAAGACCCTCTTATACAAATATTAATAAGAACAAAATTCTTTTACTTACAATGATTTCTTTAGCCCCTTTAGTGTCCTTCTATGTATTTATGACAATGTGGGTGTTCTGTTTTAGAGTGCACCCACCAGTTTTGACATACTCAACAAACTTTCAGTCTTTTTTGAGACTAATGAGAATACATTTTTTACATTTCTCTCATTTATTCACTTACTGGTCTTCTTCCTGCACATCCTGATTTACCAAAACTGGTCTCTGGTTCAAATCTAAGGTACTTCTGATTCTTTTATTCAACCTGCTAAGAGG
Organism: Protopterus annectens; assembly: GCF_019279795.1. Classification (NCBI taxonomy): domain Eukaryota; kingdom Metazoa; phylum Chordata; order Ceratodontiformes; family Protopteridae; genus Protopterus; species Protopterus annectens. The sequence continues at coordinate 1,019,050,349 of NC_056725.1, forward strand.
TCAGTGTGGAACACAGACCATAGCAATGTGTGACAAACAGTCAAAATGTGCTCTATTTTCGCACTGCATGAAAACCATACCTTGACCATGGCCTTTCAACCAAAATATACCATATGTAAGTATTTAATAATACACATACTCTCTTGCAGACACAGACATTAACATACATACACACACACATGTAAAAGCAAAAAGAAAAAGGCTCACTCGCATAGAAAAACTCAAATACATACACACACACACACACACACACACACACACACACACACACACACACACACACACACACACACACACACACACACACACACACACACACAAAGCAGTAACTTCACTGTTGGCATAATTTATGTGTTCCTTTATTCATTCAGAATAAAACACCCAAGGATACTCTATAAATTAAGTGACTAAAACCTCTGAATACAGATAGTCACACTCCAAGATGCAAAGGAATAGATACACAGGTAACCCACCACATACCCAGTCACAGAAACATACCCAGCAATTACTGCCACTTTACTGACTCAGTACTGCTCAGATGTTTCATTCTGGTTCACTGAAGGAAGAAATGCATACATTGTACCAACAGTGAAGTCACTGCTGTCAGGCACATAGCCAAAGCATTACATCTCCATAGCCCCCTCCTCACACATCAACATACTATGTTCTCAGCTATCCTTGACTTTGTTCAATGTCCCTATTTTCTCATATTGCTGTCTGTAATTGAGACATTTTTCACATATCGAGGACTGCAGTCCCAGAGTAATCATTAATAGTTTCAGTTTTAGACTTCATAAAATGCATGCTATTGCAAAATGTGTTATTTTATAAAATTTCAAAATAGTATTTAAAATCTGTCTGATTTGGGATCTTTGTCTCTAGTTTTTTTTTCTCTTTCATCCCTGATTCTTGAGCCAAGACATTGTCAGATGCTTATTTATACGCCATACCTCTCAAGTGTCCAGATTTTTACCTCAAATTTTTGATCTTTTCCTCATAAAATCTGTTTTATGGCAAACCACTAAAGCCTGTCTCTCTAAATAATTACATACATTTGAGTTTCAAATTTTATATCCTTCAGAAAATGCATGCTAACACAAATCCTGTTATTTCTAGCAACTTTCTAAGTTTATAAGAGCAATATTTAAAATTGGTTCCTTTTTTGGGCCTTTGCCCCATTAATTAAGGCTATGTCTAGATTTCTTGTGTTAAGAGACTGACAGCTATGATGCAAACACACACATACACACACACACAGACACACGCACCCTGGTCATACCTTTCATCTAGCCAGAATTTTGCAGAATACCAACATTTTTGCCTCACATTTTTGGTCTGTTCCTCATAAAGTATGTAGTTTTCTGGCAAATCACAGAGGAATGAAATAATAAGGTAATGACATAAATTTGGGTTTCAGTCATCATATCCTTCAGAACATTTATGGCAACACAAAACCTGTTATTCTAGCAACTTTTCAAGTGTACAAGAGCAATATCTAAAAATTATACCTATTTTTGTGGCTTTATCACAGCACTATGTTTGGCTATTGGCTTCTTACTCTATACACTTTTTTGATGCAAAAACTCAAGTCAGTAATTTTTGTATTTAATTTTGCTGTTAAGCACAGCATCTTAAAAAATGTCTTGAAGCTGGAAACTCCTGCCATGACATTATGAAATACTGAACTTACAGTGGGTCACTACCTAAATTACTGTAAAAGCTACTATATCTCCATGTTAAATGCAGAAATAAGAGAGTCATACATCCTAGTAAGACTAGGGGCCAGATTCTGAAACACGGGTGTAGCGATGGATTCCTAAACATGGACATAATGAGTGTGCACAGTATCTATCATATTGGTTTCACTACATTGAAAATCAAAATTCAGCCCACCACTTTTAGCATATGAAAGGTATTATTGGGGGGAGGGGGCAAAGCTGTGTTACTGTTATGGCACAAACAAGGATGTGTTGCTATTGTTACTCTCCCTTTTTTGCATTCAGCCTGTTGTTTGTATTTCACATCTCTAGACTGTTTTATGTTTCTCCAGGGGGTAATACGAAGATGCTACCTTTTCTGTTTTACCTGGGAACAGTTATTTTGTAGTTATGTGACATTTATGTGTCTTATCTTTCTGTTGCCTTTTGGGACACCTAGGAGTATGCCACCCAGGGATGCCAATCCTCAGAGACCACCCTTCACTGATGCTGAAAATCAGATGACAGTGGATGCTTTTAGGCAACATGGTGCCTACCTGCTTGAAAGGGGCCTGGAAGATATGGCAGGCAGAATGCAAATTTGGTGGCAGATTGTGGATGTTATGAATGCCATCGGTGGCCATGGCAGGACATATGAGCAGGTGTGCCATAGGGCCACTAACATGACCACATCTGCATGGAGGAGAGCAGCTACAGTGGGCTGTGATCAGATGGTTACCAGGGGAGGGCCTATTATGCAGCCACTACTAACATCGAATGAAGAGTTCCTGGCCACTGTCAGGGATCCAGACAGCTCAAAGGAATGTGCAGAACAGCATGTACTGGACGTCAGTGCAACAGTGTCAGGGATAGCAAGCATGTCCCAGGAGGAGCTTCCAGGTAGGCTTTGGTATCTCAACAGTTGGATACTGTTGTATAGTAAAACAACTGAAATCAATATGTTATTTCTGTGTCACAAACTTTTTTTGGGGGGGGGACTGAAGACTGCTACAATTAACAACATATTCTGATTGATAAGTTTAGGTTGGAGTTGTCAGCCAAGTTTTTGTTGAAAGTATAGTTAGTGGCTATATAAAGGGGTAAAATTATTACCCCTGTATTACTGTTAATTATGATGATGTTTGCCATTACATTTTGCTTAACTTCTTCCAGGACCATCTGGCTTGCAGAGGAGAATCTCCTCTGCAGATGGTAAGCCAAACATTTTTATGTCTGTACTGCTGAACAAATTAAAGAAGTATTTTAGTGGGTGATGCTGATGTCAGGCCTGTTCTTTGTATTATTAAACTGTCTGTAACAGTGGCGCCACTCTTAGATTGTTAGCATATATTGGACTATAGTAGTGTAGCTATTATTTTTTTTCCTGTGTTTGTTGCTTTTTGTCACAGGTGTTCCTGAAAGTGGAAGTGTGGGACCTCTACCACCTGATGTCACTGCATCATCAGACTCTGATGATGAGGGTGGCCAAACAGAGACACAGTTGAAGGGTGCAGAGGTTGGATCTGACTCTGAGGTTGACATACAGCCATCCCCTGCAATTCCACTGGACATGGCCAGTAGGCCTACGCCTACCCATTCTGTGGGCCCACAAATATTAGACAGATGGAGGGCGAGACAACTAATCAGGGAAGCGTGGCTACTGCCGCTTTAGTGCCTGTTGACTCTGGCCATAGCCAAAGTGTGGGCGAGGTGCCACGCATGAGGGTTTTTAGGGGTGCCGTCCCTCCTCCATCTGATCCAGGTGTCTCTTCCTGTGTCAATCAACATATGTTTAGGGCCATCATGGATGTATACGCACGTTCCCATAGGTGCTCCAGGCAAATGCTCAGGGTTGTAGATATGGCACAGGCTGACATAGGTGACTGCCTCCACCGTGTTGCCAATTTAATGGATTGGATGAATAACACATTGGAACAAAGGGTGTCTATCATGGAACGACCGTTGTCTGTGATGGAACATCTGCTGTGAGGGGAACAGCATCCTTGTGGGTATAGGTCAGCCACATCATCTGCTGTTAGCGAACATGGCCATGTCCGATTATGCAGCCATAGTGGCAGTACTTCCGCTGCTTCATCACTGGGTAAGCTGTCTACACCCATGCATACATGACATGCAGGCCATGGGGTCATGGTCCTGGGCACTCCAGTGAAGGGAGCTCATCCAGCAGATATCAGTCACATTCAGGTAGCAGCACTGCATCTGACTGTGGACATGGATGGGACGTGCCAGTGCTACTCCTGGCAGAGCTAGTTCTCATGGTCAGGGACAACAAAAATTAACTGCCACCTCTACCATGCACGGCTCACACCTGTCTGACATACTAAGATGTAGAGCTAGCACAGAGCTTGGCTGTGTTCATGCAGACACTCGCACACCAGTTTCACCTGAAGGACCACTACATATACACACAACAGTTACATGGTTCAGCCATACAGCTTAAAACTCATTTTGTCTCACTGACCATTTGATGGTTTATCCAAATGTCTGCCTGCTGCTCTTTCTTACTCACACACACTCACCAACCTTTTGTGTCAGTCTAGGCTTCCTGCCCACCCTCAAAGCACCCTGTGCAAATGATAACTGTGCCATATCCCTGTTTTCAACCTTTTGGATTCAGAGATGCATAAGCTTTGTGTCTGATGCTCAGGGTGCAAAGCTAACTTAGTGCTTAGCATGTCTGCATTTGTGGTGTTGAACTGGTGATTGTACCTCGGACTTATTCTAGTCTTATAAAGTAAGACATCTGACAGCATCAATATTTCCCAGCTTTACTATGAATGATCTTTCGAGGGTTGTGAATTCTGAAAATGCAATGTGAAGCATTTCTTTCTAACTTCTCACTTTAATGATTTCCCAGTACAAATGTATGGTACTAAACTGAGGGCATGCAGTGATCATCAGTACTTTTGAGAGGTATGACTGTATGATCTTCAATGCCAGAGGCCTACTACTTAATGGCCACATATATGTCAAATAAGCCTCTACTGTCCCATGTCAAGGTCATTTCTGTACAAATCCCCCACAGTTTGCACGCTTACAGTACCAAGTCATGAAATACAAGGATATGCCACTCATTCATATTACACAATACACTCCAGATTCAGGATTTACCTTGCAAATCTAGCAGTTACAACAGTTTTAGTTCAGGGCTGACTCTGTCTCATGCAAGCAGTACACAGCCAATACATGGGGTGGTACCGGTTGTGAGAGTTGTCTGGCATCAATGTTTTATATATATATATATATATATATATCTATATATATATATATATATATATCTATATATATATATATATATATATATATATATATATATATATATATGTGTGTGTGTGTGCATAGGAGGAAGGGTTTAGGCCCTTAGGTGGTGAGTGAGTGTGCTATGTGTTGTTTCTTAGCCAATGTGAGGGAATATTGAGCATACCTTTGTCTGCCTACACCCACAGCAGCTGGTGGTTTCCCCTCTGACTCCTCATCTGCATGTGGCTCTGGTGACCTTGGCATTCTTCTTGCTGATCCTGCTGAAGTTATTTTCTCAGGATAATGTTGTATAGCATGGCACATACTGTGAATATTTCAGTACATGTCCATGGATTGTACTGCAGGGTTCCCCCAAATGTATCTAGGCACCGGAACAGCAACTTCACCAGCTCAGAAACATGCTCTATGATATTTCTGGTTTCTGCATCTGCCTCATTATGGCATTCTTCAGCGGGTGTGTGCGCATTTCTGATGGGTTTCATCAGCCATGGTTCCACTGCATATCCTGCATCCCCCAACAAATGACCCTGTGGGATATCCCCCCTAGTGAACAACCTTATATAGTTGGGAGGTGTGCCAGATATGTGAGTTGTGGTAGCTGTCAGTGTTGCCAGCACACACATTCAAGATGATTCCCTTGGCATTACGTACAACTTGGCAGTTAACTGAGTGGAAGCCCTTCCTGTTTATGTAATGCCTACATTGTTCCCTGGGTGGTGCTTTAATTTCTGTGTGTGTGCAATCTATGGCACCCAGTACTTCAGGGTAGTGTGCTATACGGTACAGCTCCTGCATATTTCTGGCCCTCTCTTCAGGAGTACTGGGAAAATATATGTGGTCAATGGCATGTTGGGAGTATAGCATTCAGGAATTGATGGAGGATCCTGGATGCTGATGCCTGTGACACCCACAGCATGTCCACTGCTGGTCTCTGAAATGTACCTGTAGCTAAGATTCTAAGTGTTACACATACCTTTGTCTCCACTGGGAAGGGTTCCTCCTCAGTTGGCCCTGGTTCTGAGTTGAGGACGACAGAGGTTGCAGAGTTCCTGTAATGTGTCTGTATCCACCCTGTAGCACTCTACAATTTCCACATTATGTAGGCTGTGAAAATTTAAACAGGGACTGAAAACTCTTCTCCTTCTTGGCCTATGTCTACTGGCAGCAGCAGGGCGATGTTTTACATCAGTACCCTCCGCGGTTGTTTTGCGCAGGAATGGGGGTGGCCATAGTCATCGACATGCCTAATGCCTGTGATGTAGCATGCAAATGATGCATGAGTGACATCTCATGCAGATTTGCCTGTGACATCACGAATATTCATTCCTTCTTCCTTAAAGTGGTGTGATCTCGGAGATGTTATATTTGTATTCATACACTCGGGGGTGCAGGGGGCTGTTCTCCCTGCAAAAAGCACAAGGAAAAAAGTAATATTTGTGGTGTAATGTACTTTACCTTCTTCCTCAAAGTAGTGTAATCTCTGAGTTGGTGTATTTGCATTTTTGGTCATGGGCAGACTGTTGGGAGGCCTTGCTACTGTGCATCGGGGGGGGGGGGGTACTGTTGTAAAACATCGCCACCAGCAGCAGCATAGACCTCAGCCTGTTGCACATACACATGAATTAAAGCAACAGCAGCCTCTAATATTGTTTCTGGGGCTGTATTCTAATAGGTTTTGGAATTCACAGGGAAAACCAGCACTGAGTCTACATGGTTGCTTTATAGCTTGATGAATAGCTCCACCATGTTGGACTGGTTGAGTAGCATACAGTTCAGCTGCTTATGTTGTAATTAGCATGCAATGATGTTTACTGTGTTTGGGTGGTGGTGCACGTCTCTTACTAAATCCAAAACAGTATGCTACTGCACTGTGTAAATAGACCGTGTAGCCTTTCTTGAATTTTGGCTGCAAGTGTATCTTAAATGAAAAATTTCAGAGCTCTGTATTACTGAAACACAACTTGGAGAGTTTCTGCAGTATAATGACGATGACTAGAAAGGCAGACTCTTCAAGAAGTGACTAAGACAGGTATGCTAATACAAGAAAGCTCTCTCTCTCAAAGAAAGAAATTAAGTCATTCAAAGAAGAGCTTAGCTGCACATGTGGCTTCAGCTAGCTGATAAACTACTACCTTCTACACAGAAAAGTAAAGAAATGCTAACAATAATATACGAGTCACACTTGCATACAAGTTAACTGTAAAGAAACAGTTCACAGTGCATTTTAATAACCAATACTGTCAATGTCACTCATGCGACCTATAATGTTTATCAGAAAAATAATTCACGAAAAAAAATATTCCTTAAAGTTTCAAGATCATGAAATAAACTGGAAACCAGTATGTCTCAATAGGAAAACTACATAACTGATTTATGTAGACTCCTTTTCAAATTATCCTGGCGTCATGAAGTTAACAAATGCAAAAAAGCCAATGGGTGATTAATATAATTAAAGCTATAGTTTCAAGGGATGAAATTTCATATGTGACAATTTGAAACTGCTGTCCATATTATGTAAAACTATGGAATTCAAGTGATTTCTCACAAAAGTGAAAATCTGAACATGTGACAGCTAGCCTTAACTATGTGGTCTTTAAAGTCAAGAGGACCATACAGTGAGTGAGAAACATGAAGAAATCTCATAACATTAGAATGACTTGCATGAACTAGCACAGTTGTCTTTAGTGGAATACAGGAATTCTCCCAATGCAAGATATAGATGTGTCACCAATTCAGTTACTGATCGGTTGCAGATTAAAGAGTAAAATTTCTACATCTGCTTTCTTACTAACGGCTTAGAATTTGAATCAAGTATAAAAGAGACTGAAACAAAATTCTTCTAGACAAAAGTATAATTTGGTCAAACAGCAAGTTTGGTTTTATATAAAAAGGAGTGAAAGGCAAAGAAAGAACATACAGGGTGCCTCAGAGATGCAACCTGACAATGTTGCTTAGAAGCAGTAAATGAATCACAGTTCAGAATGAGAAATGAAAGCTGCAGTGAAGAAAACAGACACTGGTCCAAAAAATATATGCCTCACAGTGAATGTGCTGTAGATGGCAATAACGCTGTTCATGATGCCTCACTGACAGAGGTATGCAAAGAAATGCCAAGATAAATATCCAAAGAGGTATCCATAAGAAAAAATCATCCAGGTGGAAAACTTTCAAAGAGACTGCCTAGAGATTTGTTATCAAAGTTCTCAGTATATCAAAATAAGAAGTGTAGACCACACAACCACAGAACTACAGAAGTATTTGAGGCATGGTAGACTGTTCAGAATGCCAGCTGGATAGTCAGACAGTTAAAAGACTGAAAAAAAAAACTCTGAACACATTGGTTTTTGATGTTCTTGTGCTAACAAAGTATTTCAGCTTTGTACCAGATGAAAATATTATTAGAATTAAATCAAATCTTTGAGCAAGATATCAGAATGAGGCTCATTTCAGTATAAAAATGTCTGCTGGTAATGTGCTACATGATGCATTACAGACTACCTCAAAAATGGGAGAACAGTTTAATTCTGAAAAAAAAATGGGGATGCAATACTTCTGCATACCTTTAAAATGCTGCTGCCTCTAGCATCTATTGCATTCCTGGGTGTGCATTGTGTTTTCTTCCTGTACAATACTGTACATTCTGAAAGTAAAAGCTGGTGAAGCTGGCAGTAATCAGTCTTGTCTCATATGATCATTCATAATAATGAATAGAAATTATGTACTTACCATAACTTGGTATCTGTGTTGTCCACTGTCATTATGCATCACGAATGGGTCTATGATCTAACTCAGCCTATGTTTCCAGACAGAGGATCCGAGCCTCAAGCTCCTCCCTCTTCCATGATGCGTCACTCCACTTCAAATCCACAGCTCGAGTTTTCTGCCCCTTCCTCAAGATGATTATCCCAAAGGTAGTACAAATACAGAGAAAGAGACCTATTGGAGTCCAAACTAGGAACCAGAGAGTTCCATAATCCTCTAGATCACTTTCAGCTGTAAAAAGAATGGTGAAGGAGGATGGGATGTGATGCAAAGTGAAACTGGACAACACAGATACCAAGTTATGGTAAGTATATAACTTCTAATCTGATGCGGTCCATTTTATTTTGCATCACAAATGGGTCAGAGTCCCCAGCTATATAAACCCTGGGAGGACCCCAAGGAAGGATATGCCTGAGCACCACGGAACCAAAGGATGCTCTGTTCCTGGAAATAATGTCCAACTTGTAGTGAGATACAAATGTATGAGCTGTGGACCAAGTAGCTGTGGCACAGATTTCATTAACTGGAGTTCTAGCAGAAAAAGCTGAAGAGGTCGACAATGATCTGGTGGAGTGGGCTCTAACTGGATGGGGAAGTTGCTTGTCTTGCTGAGAATAAACTGTAGAAATACACTCCATAATCCATTTGGCTAATGTAACCTTAGAGATAGCTTGGCCCAACCTGTTTGGTGAAAACACAATAAACAACTGCTCACATTTTCTGTGCAGTCACATTTCTACTTGCATAGAACTAAACTGTCTGTGAACATCCAAGGAATGTAACATGTATTCATCTTTATTGGAGTAATTAGGAAAAAATACCAGCAAGTGGATGGTCTGCTTAATGCTCGTCTCCAACATGATCTTTGGTATGAAAGAAGGATTCGTTCGAAGAGAGAGACTATCCTTGAAGAAGGTTATGTACGGCGGTTGAGAAGACAGAGCTTGTGATCCTGATATACTTCTAGCTGACTTAATAGCCACAAGGAAGGCTGTATTCCATGAGAAATACTTTAACTCGCAAGAAATAGCAGGTTCATAGGGTTTCTGGATGAGACACTGGAGTACTAATGTCAGATATTGAGTAGGAGAAGGATCTTTGATCGGAGGCCTAAGATGAAAAACCCTTTTAGAAAGGCCCGACATAGTTTGGATGAGGAAAGGATAATGGAAAACCAACAACCCCCCCCCCCCCCCCACACACACACACACACACACACACATGGAAATTTGAGCTAGCCGCAAGTTGCACCTTTATGGTAGAAAAAGGACTGACACTGAAGCTGAAAAGGGGTCGATATTCTTTTGTGATGCCCAGATGAAAAACCTCTTCCATTTGCTACAATATATTTTCTTGCTGGAAGGCTTTTGAGAGGCAAGGATAATTTTACGAACAGGGGAAGGTAGCCAGGACTTCAGCAAAACCACTAGAAGTGGAGAAACCAAGCGGTTAGCCCGAGTGATCGGAGATTGGGAATCTGTTGTTCCAATGGATGGGAAAATTGGATCCTGTCTGGGATCCAGTATCCATGGAGGATATTTGTTCTGAGCCTGCAGGAAGGGGAACCATACCTGACGAGGCCAGTGAGCGGCAATGAGGATTAGATTGGTCTTCAATGTGCTAGCTTACTGTAGAACTTTGGGTATCACAGAATGGGAGGATAAGCATAAAGGAGATCCTGAAGGCCAATCGTGGACTTGAGTGCCCCTAGGTGACTGCCCCACAGGGGGGATCGGAGTGAAGTACTTGCTGCACTTGTTGTTTAGAGGAGAGGTAAATAGGTCGCAGCAAGGTTGGCCGCAATGGCTGAAAATCTCCTTTGCTACTGAATGGTCCAGGGACCACTTGTAAAGACTTAATATTGGCCTGCTCAAAATGTCCACCAGAACATTGGATTCTCCCAGGATATGTGTTGCAGAGAGAAAGTGGTTTAAAGCAACTGCCTATTCCCAAACCCTCATGGCCTCTCTGCAGAGTGGGTAAGAACGGGTTCCCCCTGCTTGTTGATGTACCATACCACCGACATATTGTCTGTCAAGACTGCAATCGTCCTCAGAAGAAGGTAGCCCTGAAAGACTTGCAATGTGAGAAGAACCACCCCCATTTCCAGGATGTTTATGTGCAATTTGGGTGCCTTGGACTATCTTTACCTGAAAAAGCCCCCTCCACCTCAACATGGAAGTGTCCGTGGTCACTGTGGCTGAAGAGGGGGGTGAAGGGTCTGCTGAGATAAAGGCAGTCTGTAATCATCCACCACTGCAGGTGACACCTGCAAATTGGTGTAAGCCTGACTGGGGTTGATAATGGGTGACATCGAATAGACCACTGTACTGCCAGAGTCCACTGGAGAACTTGCATGAAAAACCTGGCTAAGAGCACTAGAAGAAAGTCAGACAATTTGGAACCTAAGGCCATGAGGACTATGTGAGTTGGAGGGGATGGAGTGTCCAGTAGGCAATGAACCCGCTGACTCAGGGATCTTATTCTATGTAGAGGTAAGGCTGCAACTTCAGTGATCATGTTCAATTGTGTCTTAATTAATTCAATGTCCTGTACTGGGGTCATCTTGGACTTTGCCATGTTCACTGTGATTCCCAGGAGGCATTACAGGTGCAGCATCACCTGAATCACCTGGAGTAGTTGACGCCTTGTAGGTGCCATTAGGAGCCAACTGTCCAGATAGGGAAACACCTAGAATCCTTGCAGAGGGAGGTGCGCTGCAACAACTGCCATACATTGGGTGAACAGCTGGGGGCAGAGGTGAGGCCAAAGGGTAGTGCTCTGAACTGGTAATGACTGGCCCCCAGCCGGAAGTGCAGATATCTTCTGGAGCTCCTATTTATTTTGGTATGATAGTATGCATCCTAGAGATCTACAAAGCACATCCAGTCATCCTTGCGCAACAGCAGCAGAATGGGCTGTACTGTAACCATGTGGAACTTCGCCTTCTTGACAAACAGATTCAGACTGCTCAGATCCACAATTGGTCAGAGGTCTCCAGTCTTCTTTGGCACCAAAAAAAAGCACGAAGTTCCACATCCTAGCTGTACTGTTGGGAACTGCTGGATAAATCTTTTGTCTAGAAGTTTTTGTACTTCTAGAAGGGCACTCCCTCTGACTGGGTGGCACATCAAGGAGAAGCTCCTCGGTGCAGGGAGGAGGAAAAGAAAAGGGAATACAGTAACCTCTGGAAATTATGTTTAACACCCAGGCATCATTTGTTATGTCTGTCCAGGCTTCTGGATGCAAGGATAGTCTGCCCCCAACTGCCTCCAGAATAGGATAGCTGGGTAGCGCTTCAAGAGCATTGAAAAGGCCCATCAAAGAAGGGTTCCCTGAAGCCCTGGTTCTGTGCACCCTCTCTCCCTCTGGGGTGGTGTCTACCATTGAATCCTCTCCCTCTGCCTCTAGAAGAGGATTTGTCTTGCAAATTAGGAAAGGGCCCTAGGGATTTACATAACCACGTCTTCTTCCCGCTCTGTTCATTCCTGTGAAAAGTCCATTGGGGGAAGAAAACTTGATCTCTACGGCAGATAAGGTCTTGCCCTCCTGTTTGCTGTGGGTAAGGGTCTCCTTGACTGATGGTCCGAACAAAGAAGAACCGTCAAAGGGGGGGCATTAATGAACAATGCCTTGAAGGGCTCTGCAAACCCACACAGTCTCATCCAGGCATGTCTCATAAGGACTGTGCCTGAACCAGCCACTCAAGATGTTCCATCCACCATGTGGGAGATTAGCCTCATCGAGGAGTTAGCAATAGAAGTCATAGTGTTCAGATGGGCGGAAACCTTTCTGAAGTTTTCCTCCGACAGCGACTGTTTTAGAGATGTGTAGATTTCCTTCAACAGGTTTCTCTGGAAGCAAGTAATGTGTGCCAGGTAATTCAATGCTTTCAGTAAAAAAGTGGCTGAGGCATGCACCCACTTCCCATGTCTGTCCAAGGCCCAAGACTCCTTATTTAGGGGGTGAACAGTAGAGCTCTGATCAGTGAAGCCCTTTTATGTTGGCTGCCAACACCACCATGGCATCAAATGGGACACCTTTACTTCAGAAGGGATGATCCTGTGGGGGACTAAGGTACTTACTCATGCACTTCAGGACTGGTTCCATGGTGTTAGGCTCCTTCCAAGTCCCATGGGGAATGAGGTCAATAAGTTGATCCACCGGTGGGGTCACCAAGAATGCAGATTGTCCCATCCTGAATGCCTCCAAGAACAGTGACTCCTCTAAGGATGGGAGCTGGGAAGACCATCCACCCTTTTGTTTCAGGATTTTTAAGATATCTCCAAAGGAGTTATCATCGGGTGGAGATCGGGGGCCCTCCCCCTTCAAAGTCAGTGTCCTCTGTCACAGACTCCAAGGGGTAGTCTAGGTGCTTCCTCTTGCACTGACGCTTCTGGGGGACCTCCTCTGCAGGATACTCAGGGGACAACTCAGAAACAGGGGAATCCTTTGCTAAGGAGTAGGCTGGAGGCTCTCTGGGAGAGGCTGACCATGGATCAGATGGATGGGATCAAAGCTTTGATCCACAGAGGATTGGGTAGAGCCTGGGATAGGAGGGACTGTGTTTCATGCTGTCGAGAAAGCCCTCTCTGCCACCTAGAATGCTGAGAATGCCGGGAAGACCTGCCATCACTCCCCGCTCCAGAGGCCAAAGCCCCTAAGGGAGAAAGAGACAAGGTCATCCAGGATCCAACATCACCAAAAGGCACCAGACCAGAGCTGTCAAAAGCCGAGGCCCCCAGCAGAAGGGACAGCTCCAAGAAGGTCGGAGCCGAAACCAATCCTGAGGACCTGGTGCTGACCCCTCAGATCCAGAACCCATTCTGCTCTGGCAGAATCAGAGCTGAACTGGTCTGGGGCACTGTTGGAGCCAGGATATCTCACGCTCCGACACCGGTCCACCCAGGAATACTATTCCCTGCAGCTCCAAAGCCGAGGATTTAATTGGAGGAGGTGGTTGCAGTACCTGGGTCGGAGTTCTCATGGGTCCATTGTGGGTCAGAGAAGGCAAAAACCCCAGCTGGATCTATGCTGTGAGGAAATTCCTCATCATTCAATCCATATCAGAGTGGGAGAGCCAAGAGGATCAAGAAGACAGGGAAAAATTAGTCGAATGAACTGGTCATATGCTTGGCCGGGTGGTCTGAGCCAGTGAGGGGGACATGCTCCAGTGTTGAGTATGACTCTGAGGTCTACGATGTGGGCGGGTGTGACACGGAGTCTGCTCTGGAGACAAGGAGCTGTGGATTCATATAATTTCTGATGGCTCCAAGTAGCTGATCAGACCCGAGGTCAGAGGCTCCGGCAAAGAGGGAGGTTTGGTTGGTACCTACTCCCCTGGATCCAAGGGACCTCTCGCATCCGGAGAGAAGCGAGGACAGGATGGATCCAATGTCAAGGGATATGAAAGCTTCCTGCCCTTTTCTGAAGTTGAAGCCGATGTCCCCAGGGAAGCAGAGGGGGCACGATTCTTTTGAATAGGAGGTTGGACTCCAGAGGAAGGAAGAAGTCCTCTTAAAATAAGAGGACTTCTTCCTTCCTCTGGAAGGAAGGAAGAAGTCCTCCAAAAATAAGCTTATTCCTCCTATAGGCAAGGGCCCAGGGACTGTTGCATGGAATCTCCAAGTGCCTCGGACCCAAGCAACAAATGTACCTCTTTTGGGCATCTGATTGGAGAATCATGCCCACAAGAGGCACACCTCTTAAAGCCAGATGTTTTTTCCAGCTTGTCATACTGGAAAAAAGCACTCACACAAGCGCTACTCACACACTCACTCGCAGCCATCTAATCTACCACTAAACTCACAACTAAAATTACAACTAAAAGATAGTAGGAAACTTTTTTTTTCTTTTTAAGAGAAAGAGAAAAAACAGAAAGACAGGAAGACCCCTAATACCAGAGAAAACTGTCTAACGGGAGAGGAGGTTATATGTAAAAGTAAGCTAACTACCAAAAGGAAGAAAGAGTTCTAACTTACAAGAAAATTTTACAAGAAGAAATAAGAAAATTCCACTTAAATGAAGAGAGGCTTGCAATTGCTTCTGTCCAGAATGGCAGCAAGAGATCTGAGAGCTTGAATAGGTGTGAAGCATCATGGGAGAGGGAGGAGTGTGAGGCTTGGATCATATATCTGGAAGAAATGGCCAAGTTGGATCCGAGTATGAATCCGAAGACCCATTCGTGATGCATAATGAAATGGAAAACATCAGATCTCTTATTATAAAAGTCACTTTGAACAAGTAAAAAGGAAAATACTTGGCTAATATAAAACCACACATACCAAGATGAAAAGGAGATCATAATATGAAAGTATTTTTTTTAATATTTAAAAATGAATTACTGACAAGTATGAAGTAACTGTTCATGTGGTAGATAACACATGAATAAGAGAGGAAACAACTTAAAATGGGCCACAAAAGTGGCATATGTAATTTGCATACCACTAAATCTGGTACTGCTGAAAATACTTTTCCAGCTAAAGAAAAAAATTAATTTACTTGAAAGTTACAGAGAGTTATGACTTGTCTAAGACACTCTCCTGAAAATGTCATACTTAATTGTCCAGCAAAAGGAGACAACTTGTTAGATCTTCTGATGGTCATACTGATCACTGCTGCAGTAGCCATAGCCATCTGGGGTGATATACTGATCACTGCTGCAGTAGCCATAGCCATCTGGGGTGATATCCTGCCAAGGATATAAAAACAGGCTAACTTCCACACACCCAAAGTGTCAAGCAGCTCGAGATGAGCTGACTAAAAGACAATGTTTGGGCATGAGGCCCTTCAGAGTTTTAATACTACCATTACCACAGTCCGCTCCTCAGAGCTTTCAAGGATCGATGGCTGGCTTCTGCTTTCCTTTGCTAGGTAGATACGGACCCGCTGGAGAAAAACCTTCCATTTTCATATATACATTCACACACACACACACACACAAATAAATATATATATATATATATATATATATATATGGTTCTACCTGACATAGCCGAAACCACACAACACCGACAACCACATCACCGACACCACATATTCGACAGTCCATAAACACGAAACCACACATAACCGACAACGAAATAACCGACGGTACACAAACACGAAACCCCATACACTGCACACACCACAATAACAATTATTAAAAACAAAACACATCCCCATTCCACAAACCACACACACAACACAAGCACACCAAAATCCTTACAAGCCCACACTAAACCTTACCCTAACCCTAAGGTCCGTCACTATCGCACACTTACCTACCCGCTCCTAACCCTAACTCACTTAACCCGCCTACCGCTCCCTAACCCTAACTCACTTAACCCACCCCTATCGCTCCTAACCCTAACTCACTTAACCCACCCCTATCGCTCCCTAACCCTAACTCACTTAACCCACCCCTATCGCTCCCTAACCCTAACTCACTTAACCCACCCCTATCCCCACAGACCGTCAATCTCCACACTTACCTGCCTCGCACCCGAACGTCCGTCACTACCGCATACTCACACAGCCTTTCCCCATGTCGGCATCCTCGGCGTTGGTGTTGTCATCCGTCGTGTCGGTCTTCTGCATTGTCGATGTTCTGCAACCCGCGATTCGCGTCGGTCTTCTTCGTTTTCGATCTTCTGGAGCTCCGAATTCCGCTGTCGGTCTTCTGCGCTGTCGACGAAGTCAGGTAGAACCATATATATATATATATATATATATATAGATAGATAGATAGATATATGTACACACACACATATTTATATAGATAGAGAAAGAGATGTTTTATTACTTTCCTTTTTTTAAAACTAGGAGTACGGTGTTTTAAACAGAGCACTTATTTTTTCTGAAGAAGCACTGTTTAAGGTAAGCCAATTTCATTACTTAATACTTGAGTAAATGCACGTGGCATATACACATGGCTAAACTAAACCATTTTTTAAATTGTCCTAACCTTTAGGACTAAGTATTTTCAATGCTACTTCCTATATACGCTCTCCATGCAGTTAGAGTTACACTATACAATAAAAGGACAGTTACTTTTCAGCAAACCTTCTTGAGTTAATGACACATTAAAGTCAGTGCTAAACTCAGGCTCAGGGAAATCTCAAAGCTAGTCATTAACAAACCTCTCAAAAATTTTAGAAGAGACAGAAGAATTCAGATCTTCAACAAAACTGAAGGGTGGGCTTTGTTGTTCCATTGTAAGAACTACACTTATCTCAAACATTTTAACAGAAAATGCATGTTGAGTTGGTAAATACATATAAAAGCATCTCTCACTGCTCTTAAAAAGCTGCAAAATGTAGTTCTGAGAAAAGGATGCTCACCTGGCAATCTATTCAAGGAAATGCACTTTCATTATGAACTGTTTGCAGCCACATTAAGCTAAGTAGAGGAACAAATAAGTTATTTTGCTAATTTAAGCTGAAAAAGCACATTTCAAAATATATATTTGGAGGCCCCCCAATGTTTTTTTTTGTGTAACCGCAGTTCTAACAAAAAACTCATTTGAAATGACATGAAAATAAAACTACAGCAAGCAGACCAGAGTAGTTCAAAATTAGGAAGATGGTTGCAGAACATTAGCCTCTAGTGGTAATCCTTACCAATGCACAATTACAGCAAAACACCTGTGGTTATAATTTATACTTCTTCAGCGGTTACCGAATTTAATTATGTAATAATAAAAAATGCATTTCTAACTCATAATGGTAAATCATTATGTAGAACAGTAAGTGAATGTTAAAACCTCAATTCACTGTACTAGAACATCACACACTAAAAAAAAAAAAAAAAAAATGTATTCCTTTCAGTGCCAAAACTTCCCATGCTATATTTTTCTGCAATCCAAATTAAAGACCCTTGTTACATAAAACTGCTTGTTCTAAAATACCACAGTGACCTTACTTCAGAGAATAGATAATTTTATTTGCAAAAAAAAAAATCTTTGAAGAAAAATTTGGTAAAGCTTCATTAACTTCAAAAACTCTGAGGAAAGCAATATATGTAAATCTTCAGGGCATTTTAAGATATCTTCAGTGTCTGCATACTTGTTTGGCAGTAGCTTATGACACTGTGCACAGCATTTTCTACTCTAGTCTTTCAAACTGGGAAGCACAAAATAAAACATTCAACACATGCTGTATAAGGTATTATTCTCTAAAAAAAAGTCAGCCAGTTAATTGCTTATCTTTTTATAGCAAAGCAGAAGTGTAAAAAAAGAGTATTCTCCAAAACACAACTATCCTAGTGCCAATACACCACTAAAACTCTATTTTCTTATGGTCCACAGGCAGCTACTAAATAGATTTACATATTAATTCTTCTTTTCTACTTGAATGCGATACCCCCTGCATATGTAATACATGATCATTATCTGTGGCACATGTGTGATTTAAATAAGTCAACTTGGTAATGCAAGAAGGTTGTAGCAGTTTCAGGTAAGCAGTCAATATTTGTTCAAAGGCCACCATTTGTATTATGATGCAACAAAATTTCAAAAGTCATTACAACTTAAACTTACCACAAATACCTCTGGTGGAGACTACATATAGCTGCATATTTTTTCCAGTGTAAATACATTAAATCTTTAACTCTCAAACTCAATGGTATGACTCAGGTTGTAGAGGCAATAAAAATAATGTTTCAGAGTAGATTAGATCTCCAAGTAAAAGGAAGTGACTGATTAAACACTTTCAAAAATTAATTAAAGTAGAACACAAAAGAAAGCAACCAAAGGGACCAGTTATGCTGGCTCTGCATCTTACCACAACACTGAAGCAGATTTATACAAAAGATGAGTTCTACAGCATCCTTCTGTAAGTGTGATGAATATATCAGCATTTAAACAATCAGTACCTTTCAACTACAGGCTACATGCATACCTACTTATTACTAAATCCTAGCACTGAAAGTTTATGCACAAAAGTACAGCATTAAAGAAATAACCACTTTTCCTTCTGAATCAGCTAGCTCAGTTATAACATAAATGATAATGATGGGTTTTGCTTAAATTTACAAACAAAGCAAGTAGATACTAGCTGGGCCAGGATGGAATATAAAAATCAAGACTGTCCTTTCCTTTCTTAAATGTAGCAGTACTTACAGCTGCAAAAGAGGGGAAAGACCAACACATCTATCACTCCAACAGTCTGCATGTTACTTGGAAATCACTTCCCACAGATGAAACACTGACAAAAAGACAATATGGTACTGTATACATATAAGCATCCAAAATTCCAAGACTGGTCAAAATTATATACAAAAAATATATCATTTCTAAGTTTCAGGAACTATTCTGCTCAACAAAATAAACTATGATCTGCTCATCTTAAACTACATTAAAATGAGATCTTTTCAAACAGTATGCTATGCCCAAAATAAAAGTTTTTTTGTTTTTTTTTTAACAGAGCTATGCCTTATTTATTGTAGTATGTTAGCAAACGTACAGACTGATCCAACCCTAAGGCAAAAACATGTTTATAAGACCCAAAATAGTACAATTTAAAGAAAAGTTTGCATATACGATGCAAGTACGAAGGCAGATGAACTGACCACAAGCTTTTCTAGAAAGCTCTCAAGGCTGGGAGGTCTCCCTACCTTACAGCCTTGATAAACTGCTGCCTTGGACATATAGGTATGCCATTATCATAAGAATTTTATAACAACTTCTGGCTAGTATATACAAAGAAATGGGAAATAAAGAAGGCAGAAGCAGTAGGGAAGCAATACCAAACAAAATAAAAAAGTATGAATCTTAGAAGCATCCTAAACAAAGTTAGTGAATTCCATGCCTGGATGGCTAACAACACCCCTGATATAGTCACCCTGACTGAAACCTGGCTGAAGCCACAAAACCCTGACAGCGATATCCTCCCCATGGATATAATACTCTTAGACTAGACAGAAAAAAATGGGGTGGAGTGGCCATTGTCTACTCTAATCATCTTACTCCCTCTAGTCTGCTGAACTCCTGATGGCTAAGTTAAACTTAAGAAATATACCACCATCACAGTTGAAGCTATCTATATTCCCCCAGGAGACAACATTACTCTTCTAGAAAACATTCTCTCTTACCTTCCTCAAAACATCCACAATGAAAGTATTCTTCTTGGATGTAAATATTAACTGGCTAACTTTTCAGCCCCCAAAAACTACTTCATGCATCAACTTACATGGCTTTGTACAACTTATCTCAACCCCCGCTCATATAAACAGATCACATACCCCCAGCTCTCTCATTGATTGTATTTTAGTCACAGATCCCCACAAGTGCCATAACCCTGAGACCCTACCCGACTCCCTAAGTGATCACTACCCTGTGAAAGTTCTTAAGATACACGACTCATTTCACTAGGCCTCACAGATACATAACCTGTTGCAAACTATCCGCCTTCTGTCCTGAGACTATTAATGCCTTCCTCTCCAGGATAAACTGGACACATCTAACCTATCTCCCCTCTGATGAAGCTGTCCACTCTTCATAGGTTCATAGGTAGGTACTAGGCTATCGGCCCTAGGGCCCATACAAGCCTAGACAAAAAATGTACCCTGGCTTTCGCCACCCAAGAAAATTATTTTCCTGTGCCCCTGTCGAGCAGAGCCACAGAAGTGATCCCTGGGGTGAATTTCCCATTTCCCATCCAATCATCAAGATTTTTCTTTAACAGTGCTAATGAGGAGCTCTGTTTGACATAGATAGGTAGTCTGTTCCAGAGTATGGGAAGTCTCTGGGACAGGAATCTATCCCTCCAGCATGTTCTGTTTATTGTGGTGACAAGGTTAAGGTCCCTAGAGCGTGTAGCTCGGAGGGATTGGGATTTCTTTAAGTGGAGCATGTCCAACAGCTCTGGGTTTGACATAGCTTTGTATGTTAGGCAGAGATCGCCCCTGAGTAGGCGATATGTGATGGAGTAAAGCTGCAGTTTTTTGAGACGGTCTGCATAGGGTATCTGTTTGAGGCCAGTAATCCTCTTTGTGAGGTATTTCTGTGGTCTTTCCAGTTATTGTAGATGTCTTGTGAGGTACATACCAAATGGGGCATTGTACTCTATAATGGGTCTAATGAGTGATGAGTAGAGGGGAACAATGACCTCTTTTTTTCTGGATGAGAATCCTTTTGTGATGAGATGAGCCACGTAGAAGGATTTCCTTCAACTCTACTTTCCTTAACATTCTACTTTCCTTAACATTCTTAACTCTTTTGCTCCACTCTGCAATGTTCGCATCAAATCTAATACATCCCCTTGGCTTACCAATGCCACCAGCACCCTAATAAAAACTAGAGACGGGACATGGAAAATGTGGTTAAAAACTAAGCTCCCTTCCCATTTGCAAAAATATAAAGAACTGAGAAATCAGGCAAAAAAACCCCCACATCCACAAAGACAAACACAACTTCTACTTTAACTCCCCTAACTGCCCAAAAAAAAACAGATCCCAAGAAATTGCAACTCTATAAACCAAATTCTGCACCCTGGTAACCCTTCCTCTCCCAACCCCTGCCCAAACAACTCACCAGAAGAAACAGCTATCTCATTCAATTCCTATTTAATTGATCCATATCGAAGCTGAGATAAATTCCTGCCCCTCTATTACCAACTCAACTAATGTTTCCAAATCCTCTCCTACTCTCAATTCCTCTACCACTTTCTCTCTTACAGCTGTACCCACTAACTATATAAAATCCTTGCTCTCTAAATTTAAACTCTGCTCTTTTTTGGCTGACAACCTGCCTCCCTATTTCCTGCAAATTGCTGCTGAATCCCTTGCGCTCCCTGTATCAATCCTAACAAATTGCATCTTCTCAGAATCTAAGGTGCCATCTATCTGGAAAGAATTCTACACCATACCCATTGATAAAGGAGGTAACTCCACTGACATTACAAACTTCAGACCCATCGCAATCCTCTCACCACTATCAAAAATACTGGAAAAATGTATACACAAGCAAATCATGAAATACCTTCTACAGGAAGACTTGCTCACTCTTACACAGCATGGCTTTCACCCAAACATAGCACTACAACTGCCCTTATATCCTTCATTAATACTTTCTCTAGCCAGAAACAATAATAAGTTGGTCTCCTGCCTATTCCTCGATCTTTCAAAAGCCTTAGATACAGTCTCTCACCCTCTTCTGCTGAACAAACTGGCTAACCTAAACTTCTCTGCCTCTACTACTACCTGGTTTTCCGGCTATCTCATTGACCATCTACAATCAGTGATCTGGCTCTCAGTTCTCTCCCCTCCTTTTCCTGTCAAAATAGGAGTCCACCAAGGATCTATCCTTAGCCCATTACTATTCAATATATTCACTAATCTACTCTACACCTCCTATCCACAGTCATCCCTTGTACAATACACAGATGACTCCACCATCATCACCATTGCAGATACTCCCTCTGACCTTATCTCTGCAACTCTCAAGCATCTTTTAACTCAGTTGAATCCTAGCTCTTTGACAACCAGCCAATTCTTAACCCCAAAAAAGACAAAACTCTTACTATTTCTCCAAAAGAACTTCACCCACCTTAAAACTACATTTTCTGTACTGTCCCTCAATAACACCCCCATTAATGTTGAACAAAGTACAAAATTTCTAGGAGTAACGATAAATGACCAACTCAAGTTTGAGCTACAGTGGATATAAAAAGTTTACACACCCCTGTTAAAATACCAGGTTTTTGTGATATAAAAAATGAGACAATCATTTCAAAACTCTTCCCACCTTTATGACCTATAACTTGTACAATTCAATTGAAAAATAAACAAATCTGTTAGGGGAAATATATAAAAAATAAAAAACATACAATACGCTGGTTGCATAAGTGTGCACACCCTTAAACTAATGCTTTGTTGTGTGTGCACATCCTTAAACTAATACTTTGTTGAAGCACCTTTTGATTTAATTACAGCACTCAGTCTTCTTGCATACACACCTGCCATCAATTAAAGATCAGCTGTCCTTGTAGGATTTTCCTGACATTTACTCATTTGCCTGCTACAGCAAAAGCCATGGTTCAGAGCTTATAAAGCATCAAAGGGATCTCATTGTTGAAAGGTATCAGTCAGGAGAAGGGTACAAAAAAGTTGCCACAGCATTGGATATTCCATGGAACACAGTGAAGACAGTCATCAAAAAGTGGAGAAAATATGGGACAACAGTGATGTTGCAAAGAACTGGACAGCTCTCCAAAATTGATGAAAAGACAAGACAAACTGGTCAGGGTGACTGCCAAAAGACCTACAACAACACTGAAGGAGCTGCAGGAATTTCTGGCAAGTATTGGTTGTATACTACATGTGACAACAATCTCCCATATTCTCCATATGCCTGGACTACATGGTAGGGTTGCAAGATGGAAGCCTTTTCTTACACAGAAAAACATCCAGGCCCGGCTAAAATTTGCAAAACAATGCGGCACTTCTTCCAAAAGTATGTGGGAAAATGTATTATGGTCTGATGAGACCGAGGGTTGAACTTTTTGGCCACAATTCCAAAAGGTACATTTGGCACAAAAACAACACTTCGCATCACCAAAAGTACATCATCCCCATGGTGAAGCATGGTGGTGGCAGTATCATGCTTTGGGGTTGCTTTTCTTCAGCTGGAACTGAGGCTCTGGTCAAGGTGGAGGGAATTATGAACAGTTCCAAGTGCCAGTCACTTTTGACCAAAAACCTTCAGGCACCTGTTAGAAAGCTGAAGATGACAAGGAATTTCACCTTTCAACATGACAATGACCCCAAGCACACAAACAAATCATCAAAAGAATGGCTTCAACAGAAGAAAATTAAAGTTTTAGAATGGCCAAGACCTAAATCCAATAGAAAATCTGTGGAGTGCCCTGAGGAGGGCTGTGCACAAGAGATGCCCTCGCAATCTGACAGATTTGGAGCACTTTTGCAAGGAAGAGTGGGCAAATATTTCCAAGTCAAGATGTGCCATGCTGATAGTCTCCTACCCAAGAAGACTAAATGCTGTAATTAAATCAAAAGGTGCGTCAACAAAGTATTAGTTTAAGGGTGTGCACACACAACAAAGTATTAGTTTAAGGGTGTGCACACACAACAAAGTATTAGTTTAAGGGTGTACACACTTATGCAACCAGCGTATTGTATTTTTTAAATTTTTTTCTCTAACAGATTTGTTTGTTTTTCAATTGAATCGTACAGGTTACAGGTCACATTAAAGGTGGGAAAAGTTTTGAAATTATTTATTGTGGTCTCATTTTTTTTATATCACAAAAACCTGGTGTTTTAATAGGAGTGTGTAAACTTTTTATAGCCACTGTACATGCAAACAACTGCATTAAAAAGACACACCAAAAACTTGGCCTTCTTCATTGAAACAAAACGTTTCTAACTAAAAAAGCAGAAATATCCCTCTCTCATGCATACCTCCTACCTAGCTTTCTATATAGCTGCCAAATTCTTACCAATCTTAACTCCACACTACTAACTAAACTGGAGTCTAGATTCGCTGCTCACCAGAGTTATAAATCACATCATTGTCTTTCACCAGGATATCTAAACTGGCTGAAATTACCTCACCAGCTTCTACTCTCTCAACTACAAATAATTCACTCTATACTATAATTGAAATCCTTCTGCCCTAGCCTATCTCCCCTCATCTCTCAATATTCCCCACTAGATCCCTACGTAGCTCTGACCTTAACCTACTACAAATATAAAGAGACAGTGGAAGCTGTTGAAGACTGGGGGAGGGGGCACTTAGTGATCTAAAAAGGGCAATTTTTTAAAACTATTTACAACCTCAACAAAGGTTCACTTGGAGAACATTTTAAGCTTAGTCAATTTCCCTTTTGGTGCTTGAATTAACATTTCCTGATTGGTCTTACCTATCCCATTGTCTGATAATTGTAAATTAGCCCTAGTGAGAATAAGTGTGATCATACTATAGATAATTTGAGGGACCCATGTAAGGGATGCAGCATTTAGGAACTGCCTCTATCCATTAGTGGCATGAGGGGCAATCCTGGAGTACATTTTCTATTACCCATCCTTAGATCCAAGTTACATTTGAATATGGACAGGGATGAGCTTTATTTTACTTGAATGGATAGTCTGTTCTGGAACAGTGGTAGCCACTGTGATATATATCCATCTCCCACAACATTCAGTTTAGATACCTGGACTGAATATTTCTGATACCATTTGACTTGCTGATGTTCAGTAGGTCCATCTGTATTCCGTTGGAGGATGGCTTGTATGCCAGACAAGCACTCTGTAGGATACAGAGTACAGTGATAAATCTTTGAGGTGCTCCATGCAATAACTATTGTTTAGGACTTGTATCCTTTTAGTAAGGTATCTCAGTGTGTAATCCAATTGTTGCACGGGTCTGGACAGATACATGTCAAAGTGGGCATTATACAAAATTATTGACCTATTGAGGGCTTTGTAAAGGGTGATAATAACCAATAGATCTAGTCAAAATCATTTGGCTTATAAGCTGTGCAATATAGAAAGACTTTCTTATGACTCTGGGCACATGTTGGTCAAAAGTTAGGTCACTGTACACACAAGTTCCCAAGTTACCTCTCAGGGGGCATTGTCAATTTGGCAGTATTATGGAGTAGATGACTTCCCAAAGGATATGATAATGCATTTCTTGGAGTTTAGTTTCAATTCATGATTCTGGCACCAGTTATTGTTTGGGACCAACCTTCCTGCATGATGGCTAAGTGATTTGGGGATTCAATAACTGCTCCTAGCTTGCAATCATCTCAGACTTAGTTGGCCAAAGCCCTTTGGTATTTCCTTCGACTTTTGAGATGCATATGCCAAACAGAAAAAATCTCAGCACCGAACCCTGGGGGACTCCATTGGTGACTGGCCTCTTCCCCTGTTTTGATCTCCTGCATCCTGTGAGCGAGCATACATGTTTGCATTATTTTATTCACCTTACTGATTGTATTAACCCAATTGTATTAAATTATATCCCTGGTATAACACATCACCACTTATTAGAAGGTAAACAACAAATTCAGGAGTGCACCAATGCTGATTCCAAAAAGTTCACCAGGAAACTCAAGATAAAATCCTTTATTACAACGAAATTCCTAGGACAGTAGTAAGCGCTTTCACGTTCAATGACGCTTCATCAGACTTTAACACCAACTAACAAAACACAAAGATTTTATAGCCTGATGTCACGCCCATCATTAATTGATTGCAAATTAACATATCTTAGCAACAAACAAACAAATGATTAAAAATATTTAAAAACTCTAATGAACAAAAAAACATTAATAAACTGTCAAGCACCAAAAATAAACATATATAAAAATATGAAAAATGTGTATTTTTAATGCTTAAAAGACCTAGCTGCTAAAAATGGTTTCAAGCTAATTCTATCATTGAGCCCATATTGGTGTGCCTGCAATCTCAAAATCCATTTGCCCTCGATTTCCTCTGTAAGATTTTTTATATTACCTAACCTACTTGTCCTTTTTATTACTTCTAGAACCCTAAACTTAAAATGATGTTGGGAGCTATTGTCTAATATAAGTTTAGCTAACGCGTTGGTCGTGTTCTCCTTGTTGATTGCATAAATATGTTCCCTTATCCGCTCTCG
Source organism: Protopterus annectens (assembly GCF_019279795.1). Lineage (NCBI taxonomy): Eukaryota > Metazoa > Chordata > Ceratodontiformes > Protopteridae > Protopterus > Protopterus annectens. Next base: position 1,019,076,686 of record NC_056725.1, read on the forward strand.
TAGGGTTCTATTTGTTTTACCTACGTAATATTTCTGGCATATTACACACTGCGCTAAATATACCAGTTCTCTTGTTTTGCAATCTGAAAGGACAAGTAGGTATTAGACAATAGCTCCCAATATCATTTTAAGTTTAGGGTTCTAGAAGTAATAAAAAGGACAAGTAGGTTAGGTAATATAAAAAATCTTACAGAGGAAATCGAGGGCAAATGGATTTTGAGATTGCAGGCACACCAATATGGGCTCAATGATAGAATTAGCTTGAAACCATTTTTAGCAGCTAGGTCTTTTAAGCATTAAAAATACACATTTTTCATATTTTTATATATGTTTATTTTTGGTGCTTGACAGTTTATTAATGTTTTTTTGTTCATTAGAGTTTTTAAATATTTTTAATCATTTGTTTGTTTGTTGCTAAGATATGTTAATTTGCAATCAATTAGTGATGGGCGTGACATCAGGCTATAAAATCTTTGTGTTTTGTTAGTTGGTGTTAAAGTCTGATGAAGCGTCATTGAACGTGAAAGCGCTTACTACTGTCCTAGGAATTTCGTTGTAATAAAGGATTTTATCTTGAGTTTCCTGGTGAACTTTTTGAAATCAGCATTGGTGCACTCCTGAATTTGTTGTTTACATTTGTTGGTTTATCGAAACGGGAGTGCTTTACTCTATTGGGAGGTTTGTTTTTCTGCTTTTTCTGCTTATTAGAAGGTGTTTTAAATGTGTAGTTTGGAACAGACTTCTAGTAAGCAATGAAATAAAATGTATGAACCAATAATGACAAAACTACCCATTTTAGAAATTTTCAACCATAAAATGCCACTCAAATGTCTGTCATAACAATCTACCAATATCAGTAAATATGCAAAATCTCTGCAGAAGTACATCATCTAAATAATTCCACATTAAAGGGATCTGTAACTAATGAAGAGGTTGCTGCTACCAAACAACTTTATATTTAATTGTTTCCATCTACAAATAAAGTGCCTGTTGCCCTTGAAGAATAAACTGTCTATGCTACATTAAAAAAATGATAAGCTAGTAATTTTGCAATGGGAAATGGTTGGCAAACTGATAACAGAAACATAGTTACTAGGTAACTCCTCCAAAGAAGGACATTCATAGGACTGCAGCATCCACTCCCTTTAAAGGACAACACAGTACAGTATCAGCGATCCATCTGCATACTGTGGGAGTAGACCCCACAGCATTCTGCATCAAAAGCATGTATACTACCTGTCGTGCTACTAACAATGAAAGCAAGTTGCAACTTAGCATAAGTAGCACTAAACTTCTCTTCCCCTGAAGCTCTCAGCTCCATGTAAAATCCACTTGAAATTCAACTAAATCTCTCAACCATGCAACACAAGAAATCTGAAAAAAGACAAAATTTATTTGGGAGGGGGGGGGGGCAAACAAGAGACACATTTTAAATATTGCTTGTATTAGTTGTATAATCTTAGAAAGTTGCTAAAATAAAGTGTTTTGTGTTACCATGTGTTTCCTGAAAGACAGGAAGACTGCAAACATAGACTGGGAGCATTACTCTAGCTCCAACACCCTAGCCCAAAGGTTCCTACAATTTATAAACTCAAATGCTATGGAACAACTTGTCACCACTCCCACAAGAGGGAAAAACATACTGGACCTGATCATCACCAACATGGGGACTCTCTGCTCCAGACCAGAAGTGTATCCCTCACTGGTAAGATCAGACCATAAACTAATCTCACTGGATATTCACATCCCGGCCCCATCCCCTGCCCAGAACACCACAGTGAAAAACTTCTCTAAAGCAAATTTCACACTCCTCAAAACCGAGGTGGAATCCTTCAAAGCCCCATGGGCCTGTGGAAAATATGGCCGAGACCGCAGAATCCTTTATAAATGCATTCTATGAACACCTTCAGGAATGCATGGATCACGCGATCCCAAATAAAACCAAGACCCAATCCTCCAAAGGCAGACGTCCTGTCTGGTGGACCCCAGCCATAAACAAACTATACAATAGAAGGAGGAAGCTACTAAATGATAGAGCAAAATCCCAAAAGGGAAGGCATCACTGATCAGTATTAGCAAAAAACTACGGACACTCATAAAATTGTCTAAGGCCAGCTTCGAGAGAAAAATTGCACAGGACACTAAGGATAATCAGAAGGCTTTCTTTAGTTATGTTAGGAACCTGGGTGGTAATTCCCAGATATGCTCAGAATTAGTCCAAAATGACAAAAAATACACTGAACCCACAGACATTGCCAACATCCTAGCTGACAGGTTCAGCGCAAACTTCTCCCCCCCCCCCCCCCACCAAAAGGGCAAATATCTATCCCAGCAGAGTGCTGTCCCGCTGACATTTCAGATGCTCAGGTAAGAGCCGCCCTCTCCAACGCAAAACACACAGCATCAATGGGACCAGATGGTGTCCCGGGCTGCGTCCTACATGAACTCCAAGAAGAGCTAAACCCAAACATAAAACTACTGTTCAATCTCAGCCTTACTACAGGATATGTGCCCAAAGAGTGGCGTACAGCAACAGTGGTCCTTCTCCATAAAGGTGGTGCCTCAATGGATCCTGGAAACTATCGCCTCATAAGCCTGACTAGCTTGGTCTGCAAAGCTATGGAAAGGATCATCATGGACCTCATAAATAAAGATATTGGGGACCTACAGCACTGGATCCTACCCAGTTCGGCTTTGTTAAGGGCAGATCCTGCCTCTTAAACCTGGTTGATTTCTTTGAAACAGTCGCCAAGGCCATTGATGAGGGGAAGGTGGTCCACACAGCCTACCTGGACCTCGCAAAAGCCTTCGATACAATACCCCACTCGAGCATTATAGATAAGCTCACCAGCTTAAATATAAACCCCTGTGTCACTAGATGTATTGCAAACTGGCTCAAGGACAGAACCCACATGGTTAGAATTGCTTGAGCCATGTCAGACTCCAAACCAGTTACAAGTGGTGTCCCACAAGGCTCAGTCCTGGGACCTCTCTTGTTTGGTATATATTTCTCGGAGGTACAGGCCAACATGGAAGGACTGTGGCTGACCAAGTTCGCAGATGACTGCAAATTGGGCGCCATAATCGACTCTCCAGCCGACACAAGCATCCTCCAAAAGGGCATCATAGAAACAGACAACTGGTGCCAGAGCCATGGCCTCAAGCTAAATGCCAAAAAGTGTATAGTCATCCCTTTGGCAAAACAAAGTGCCCACAAATTACCACATAGGTGGTAATCCATTAAGTACAGAAGAAGTAATTAGGGACCTGGGGACCCAAGTTGATAGCAATCTCTCATTTGACAACCACGTTGCCAAAGTGGTTAGAAAAACATTTTATATAGCCCACCTAATCATGAAGGGATTCACATCTAGATCAGGGGAGGTCATCGTGCCTCTTTACTCATCCCTCATCAGGCCCATAATGGAGTACAATGCCCCTTTTGGGATGTACCTTACCAGACACCTGCAGCAACAGGAAAGACCCCAAAAGTACCTCACCAAGAGGATCAAACGGCTCAAACAGATGCCATATGCTGCCCGGTTAAAGAAACTCCAGCTCTACTCAGTGGCATACCGCCTGTTCAGAGGAGATCTGTGCCTGACGTATAAAGCCATGTCCAACCCGGAATTAATTGACATGCTGCACCTCAGAAAATCCAAATCCCATCGAGCTACGCGCTCGAGAGACTTGAACCTCAGCACTGAAATAAATAGGACATGCTGGATCCCAAATGTGCATCTACCCTGACAGGCATCTTTTTTTTTGGTCACATCAGACCTTATATGTTTACCGGCTTGGCCCCCAGTGCTCCATGTCCATATCAGATATACCAGCCATTCCTCCCATACCCCAGACTTGCGCTGGTATTGCTGCAGCTAGTCATGAATCCTAACTGTGTTCCAACAGGCTCAGTTCATCTGTCTACTCTTACCCTACCTCACCTCCATGCTCAATGACTGCATCCAAGGGTAACTCCACTGTTTGGATCACACCTCCCTACAGGAAGCATATCAACGAGTCCCCTTCCACCATGGACAGGCACATCCATCCCTTCTCTGCCATTCTGTCAGTCACCTGAGCTGCTAATCAAACTTGAGGTGATGTGGCCATACCTAGGGCTTTCACTCCACATCACCTGAATGACCACCCACCAGACATCTTAAATTTTTAACACAGTAACTGATAAAGAAAGTTAGAGAAAATGCTTTTCCCCTTACAAAATCTTTAAATGTAAAAATATTTATCACAGCAAAACCATCAGCTAAACCTCTCTGACAGATTTTCCCTGAAGGTACATAATCACAATTTACCAACAGTAAAGGACAAAACAGTTGTTTTGAATTCTTTGTTGTAGCTGTTCTGTGTAATAACCAAAAAATAAACGAAAAGGTGTAAAAAGTCAAATAATCCAAGTAAGAACTCCAGTCCAGGAAGCGAGGCAGTGAATTAGGAAGACTTTTAATCCACAGCAAGTGCACAATCACAAAACATTAACGCCAACAAAATGGTACACAGTCGTATTAGTCACAAAGTAAAGGTTAGACTTCATCAGATAACGTCATCTAATAGCTCTCAATGTTTAAATACATTTTAAAATACAAATAAGAACCAATCAGCTTCATTAGTTAATAATCCAATAAAAACCGTTACTTAAGAAACAAAGTAAAATCCTAAATGTTGAATAAAATCAATTAAATATGTTAAGCTTAGAACAAAGTTGTCCCGAATGACCTAAAATCACAAAAAAATTGATGTGTAAAATAACAATATATTAAATGAACAAACCTCAAGACATTTATAAAACAAAGAAACCAGAAACAAACAATCATAGCTTGGCTGCCCTGAGTTTAAGTAATGATGACAGGCTGATATTGTCATTCAGCCTTGGTGACCCTCCCAGAATCCAGGGTTACCTGCCAAAACAACTCACGGTACTCCAACCTAGCCTCCCATGGACTACCCCTAATGTCCATGGGAACTTGTTCCACCACATAGAATGTAAAACTTGCTTCTTTACACATCAAAGTATGTTTATAGAGCGCATTCCGCTCATTTTTATTTTTAATTTCATAAAGGTGTTCATAGACAAGCCTTTTTAATTTCCTCTCCATTTTACACAAATAGAATGCCTGACAAATTTTACAGGATGCCATATAAACAACACCAAAGGTGTTGCAATTAGAATAAATCTTATTTTTAATCTCCGTACCCCTACTGTTGAGGTAAACCGTTTTACAATTGGCCATAAGGCCACACTTGGCACATGTGCCACAACTGTATGTACCATTTTTGTTAAGACTATTAGAAGCAGCACTGTAAAGGTCCTTTAAATTTTTGTCTTTTCTATACCCAAAAGTAAGGGGTCATGCTGTATAGTGTCCAAGTCTGTAAATTTCAGAAACTTTGCTCACGCCTTCTGGATCAACTGACTCATAATGGGGGCATTGCCTCCAAATTCCATAGAAAAAATTCTATTGACATCAACCACATTTTCAGGCCTGGTCACAGGATTATGTATCACAAGGGGACCCTTCCCTTATAAGGGAAAATAGAGCTCACCCCTTTTCTGTGTGACCTCATTCCTGTATTTATTTACAATATTCCTGGGTGGGTTGGACTCTAAATTGTTTGATGAAATGGTGGAAATGTTTAACCATTGTGGCTTGGATGTGGTTAGATGATTATTAGGCAAAATGATATTATTTTAAGTAAACTTAAACCGCAGACTGATGAATTGATGAACATTTAGGATTTTAATGCGTTTCTTAATTAAGGGTTTTTATTGGATTATTAACTAATGATGCTGATTGGTTCTTATTTGTATTTTAAAATGTATTTAAGCATTGAGAGCTATTAGATGGCTTTATCTGATGAAGTCTAACCTTTACTTTGGGATGAAAATGACTGTGTACCATTTTGTTGGCGTTAATGTTTTGTGATTGTGCACTTGCTGGGGATTAAAAGCCTTCCTAATTCACTGCCTCACTTCCTGGACTGGTGTTCTTACTTGGATGTTCTGAGTAATACCTTAGCTGCCTGTAAAAATCTATAGCACGCAACACCATCTTAACCAATAGATTAACGGTTTTGGAAAGAATCCTGGCAAATGAAAGGCTAGAGTGAATTGTTCTTTCTGGAACCACTTCAAGTCATAAAGGAAGGGCTTCCTTTTTAAAAATACTCAGTCCTAGGCATGCTGTTTGGTGTACAGGGATGCAGCTCTGGCAATCCGAGGTCAACTAGTGGGTAGTGTCAGTGGAGGAACTTGGTAGGAGAAGTGGGATGAGAGACAAAATGCTGCTCACTCTCTCCTGGACCACAGAGTAAAGGGGGTTCTGAACTTTCCCAGGGAAAACTAGGTAACAAGGAATGACATTAATCCTAAAACAGCACGTAATGTTTGGAAACAACAAAGCCTGCTTGCAGGCATGCACAGCTGCATGTTTTTTCAGTAAATATAGTATCAACGCAATTACATCTTCAACATAGCATAAATAAAAAAAAAAAAACATTTATATCTCTCATACTACAAATGCGACAGCTGGGAGGTTCTTAGACAGGGAATTGAAGAAAATAAACGCCAGGAACCAAAATGCAAAGAACAAGGCAGGAAACCACTGGATAAACACTTTATATAAGTAAAGCTTTCGGATACAATCCTTTCTCAATACAAAACAATGCATAGAACCAGCTCTTTATATATAGGTCCAAATATATCACATGACATGCAGCCAAAATCACATGATATGTCATCCAAATCACAAAAACATTTTAAAGAAACATTTTAAAAACTTTTTAAAAACTTGATACAAAAACTTGAAATACTTTAATGAAACTTTAAAAATATATATATTTAGATAAAACTTCAGGCTAAGAGAGATTAGCTCTACTTAATTTAACTAAAATAGGTTTGAGACTGACTTGGCTATTCAAGCCTGGTTTTGAATCACTCATAAGTCTCAAGATCCATTCATATTCTTTAATTTCTAAGTGATTATTTAGGTCCCCTCCCCTAGGAGTAGGTGTAACGTGGTCAATAATTCTAAACCTAAAAAAATGCTGCTGACCAAATTCCTCTATATGTTTGAATAGCGCATTCCTGTCATAGCATCTCCTAATTTCTGACTTATGTTCAGTCATCCTGTCCTTAAGCCTGCGGGTAGTTTTGCCTACATAGAAAGCATTATATGCCTGGCAGGTAGCCAAGTAAACCACATGGGTAGTAATACATGTACCTGCTACTCTAAAACTAAATGTCCTACCATTGATAGGATGCACAAACGTATCATTTTCTGTACTACAAATGTCATCACAACAAGAACAGTTGTGACATTTGTGAGTACCATATTTCACTATAGTAGATACAGGTGTAGTCCTCTCAAAGTCCTTGTAGCATAGTGAACTCTTAAGGGTCCTCATATTCTTATAAGAGAAATTGGGTTTAGGTCCCAATAAACTTCTTAGTTCATCTGATGCCATCAAGATGACCCAATTATCAGATATAATTTTTCTAACAGCGGGTGTCCTTAAATTATATGTAGTTACATATCTAATAGGTGCTACAGATGTTTGTTTGCACCTAGAGTCAATACTAACAACATCCTCATACAAAACTGGTTTAAATAAAGTCCGCCTATCATCCCTAATCTTGATGACCTGTTCATAAAGTAGAGATCTATCATACCCACTAAGCAAGAAATCATTAACCATCTCATTTAATTGTACTTCAAAGCAGTCATCATCGGTATTAAGCCTACTGAGTCTGCAGTCTGCCTCACTCGTAGAAGAACGCCCCCTGTCCCTGGAAGCTAATAGTTTGGTCCAGACGTCGTTACGTCAAGTAAATATGGAAACCAGTACTGAGGGAAGAAGTGCTACGTCGCAATCGATTGATGGCGTTCAGAACGTGTCTATGAAAAAAACACAGCAGTCAACACTTAACTTTATGAACTTTTCTAATAAGCGCTTTCAGTTAGAGTGCCCAGAGACAGTTAAGGAATGTATATTGCAGCACAGAGGTTCCCCGGTGCTGCAGTCAGGTATGTCTAATAAAAGAAAAAGTGAGAGCACTTTAGGACTGGGGAAACAGAGCCGCAAGTTATCAGAGGCACGTTGAATCTATCAGCGATAGAGTTAGATGACACTCATTATTCATTGTTTTCAAAGGGCCTGAATTTCATCCCTTGCTGTGAAGAAAATTTAGTATCAGCATTAACTGATTTAAAAATCTTCTCCAGACTTTTAAATTTAAAACTGCTATTTGGTGGTTCTGAAGCTACTGGGGGTAACAAACGGCGTATGCTTTGTACCCACCAGTACTCCAGTGGTTAAAGCATTTCATGATATTTGTGAAATTCATATCAGGCAGTTATTTAATCCATCTACCAGAAAGAAAAAAGATTTAATTTAAATTATGGTGAATTTAAGGCTTTGAAGAGCTTACAGTCCTGTAAAGATATAATTATAAAACAGGCTGATAAAGGAGGTGCTGTGGTTCTTATGAACCGAGTTGATTATATGGATTCTATGTTTAAGTTACTACAAGACACTAAAGCTTTTAAATGCATTACCAGTTTGGATGTGAAAAAAGTGTTGCATATGTAAACATGGTTGTGTATGATTTGCAATTGAGTGGTGATATAGATCTTGAGTTATTTAATTATCTCACTGTTACTTGTCCAGTTATACCACATCTCTATGGTCTCCCCAAAATTCATAAATCTAAGCTAGATCCACCTATGAGACCTACTGTCTCTGGTGCGGGTTGGGTTACAGAACCCATCTCGATTTATCTACATGGGCAACTGCTTCCATACCTGGCTAAATGTGATTCTATCATTAAAGATAGCTTTGATTTATTACAGAAATTAAGGGGATGGATGGATAAAGAAAAAGCTTCTTTAGTTAACAATAAGTATCTTTTAGTTTCTCTGGACATTGTATCACTCTTCACCGTTATTCCTAATGATATAGGCCTGGAGCTTTTAAGAGAATTGTTGTGGACACATACATGTGATAATCCCAACAAAGTTGAAATTATCTGCAGCCTTATGGATGTTACATTGAAAAACAACATCTTCCTTTTAATGGCTCCACATATTTACAACTTACAGGGGTGGCTATGGGTACCTCTGTAGCCAATACTTATGCCAACCTGATACTCTATCAGTGGGAAAGAACGCATTTGTTTGGTGATGGGAACCCATTTAAAAGTAATATCACATTTTTTCAACGCTTTGTAGATGACTGCCTCCTACTTTGGAAAGGTAGCCATGAGGATCTTGAAAAATTTCTGGAATATCTAAACTCTGCATCTACTTTTCTAAAGTTTAAGATGACAGTATCTGAAACTTCTATTACATTTTGGATTTGAAGTTAGATCTTGCTGGAGATACACTACAAACTAGTATCTTTAGGAAAGAAGTTTGTTCAGGTAGATACACTTATGCCACAAGCATGCATGCCCCTCACATATTTAGAAGTACTGTTAAATCTCAATTCTGCAGACTCAGTAGGCTTAATACCGATGATGACTGCTTTGAAGTACAATTAAATGAGATGGTTAATGATTTCTTGCTTAGTGGGTATGATAGATCTCTACTTTATGAACAGGTCATCAAGATTAGGGAAGATAGGCGGACTTTATTTAAACCAGTTTTGTATGAGGATGTTGTTAGTATTGACTCTAGGTGCAAACAAACATCTGTAGCACCTATTAGATATGTAACTACATATAATTTAAGGACACCCGCTGTTAGAAAAATTATATCTGATAACTGGGTCATCTTGATGGCATCAGATGAACTAAGAAGTTTATTGGGACCTAAACCCAATTTCTCTTATAAGAATATGAGGACCCTTAAGAGTTCACTACGCTACAAGGACTTTGAGAGGACTACACCTGTATCTACTATAGTGAAATATGGTACTCACAAATGTCACAACTGTTCTTGTTGTGATGACATTTGTAGTACAGAAAATGATACGTTTGTGCATCCTATCAATGGTAGGACATTTAGTTTTAGAGTAGCAGATACATGTATTACTACCCATGTGGTTTACTTGGCTACCTGCCAGGCATGTAATGCTTTCTATGTAGGCAAAACTACCCGCAGGCTTAAGGACAGGATGACTGAACATAAGTCAGAAATTAGGAGATGCTATGACAGGAATGCACTATTCAAACATATAGAGGAATTTGGTCAGCAGCATTTTTTTTAGGTTTAGAATTATTGACCACGTTACACCTACACCTAGGGAGGGACCTAAATAATCACTTAGAAATTAAAGAATATGAATGGATCTTGAGACTTATGAGTGATTCAAAACCAGGCTTGAATAGCCAAGTCAGTCTCAAACCTATTTTAGTTAAATTAAGTAGAGCTAATCTCTCTTAGCCTGAAGTTTTATCTAAATATATATATTTTTTAAAGTTTTATTAAAGTATTTCAAGTTTTTGTATTAAGTTTTTAAAAAAGTTTTTAAAATGTTTCTTTAAAATGTTTTTGTGATTTGGATGACATATCATGTGATTTTGGCTGCATGTCATGTGATATATTTGGACCTATATATAAAGAGCTGGTTCTATGCATTGTTTTGTATTGAGAAAGGATTGTATCCGAAGGCTTTACTTATATAAAGTGTTTATCCAGTGGTTTCCTGCCTTGTTCTTTGCATTTAGGTTCTTAGACAGGCAAGGTGTGGTTGGTGGTGGAAAGAGCTGCGGGTCTGAAATTAAACTACTGCTCCATGAGATGACAAAGAAACAAATGATGAAAAAACAAATACATTTTATTTCTGTCATGGTGTGTAATGCTTAAGATTCCACAGCAGATGTAACTGCCACTACAAAGAATTTTCTACAATAAAAACTCAGCTCTCAGTCTCAACTCCAGAATGAGGAAAAATCCAAACATAGTCAAAGACACTTTTTAAAAAAATGTAGTACTACTAACCTGATAGATTGACAGAATAAGAAAACATGGTTTAACACATTTTCTGAAAGAAAAGCTGTTAATAACTAATTATTGTCATTATTTATTTAAATAGGCCGCAGTGGTGCAGCAGTTAGCATTGTCACCTCATAGCAAGAGGTTCTTCGGTTTGTTTCTCGGCTGGAGCGCCTTCTGTGTGGAGTCTGCATGTCCTCCCCGTGGTCGAGTGACGTTTAAAGACAAGCAGGTAAGTGCGTGCGTCAATGGGTGTGCCTTCTTTGAAGGTTGGGCGTCGGGCTGGCACCTCGGCACAGTAAAAATCCACTCCCAATCATTAGCAGATAGGAGTTCCGCTGTGGCGACTCCTAACCAGGAAAAGCCGAAAGACATTAGTTTTACTGTCATTATTTATTTAGTGTAATCCACCACTTTTTCTCTCAAAACTGACAATTTTAGTGGGGATTAGGAGGGGTAGATCAAATTTTTAGCCGAAATCAGACATGTTACTGAAAAACAGGCATTAAAGCTTCTCTGTTACAAATACTGGCTCACAACTGGGAATAGGTTGTAGACAATATTTTTTAAGAAAAGTTTTAATTCAGGCTCTATTGATAAAGAAGAAACCCTGAGCATGCATGATGACAAAGCCAAAATATGCAGTCAGATAACAGAGATCTAAATTTGAAATTCAAAAAAGTATACAAACATTCTACCCTGAATGTGGGACTAGTGTCATAGGAGAAACCTGCTGGGAGAAATGGGAAATGAATAAGACACATCTGTAGCTTTCTAGCTACTGCCCACAGCAAACATTGCCATTTTTACCTACACAAGATTTCATAGGTATACATTTCATAACTTCGTTCAAAATGGGTATTACATCATAAAAAATGAGTTAACTGTTTGTACTTAGGCACAGATCAGCTGGGCAGCTGATTTTACAGAAGACAGATTTGGAAGCAGTGCTTTGCCATTTTGCTGACAGAAGGGGGTGGGTGACAGTAACCATGGTGACAAAATCATCATTTCAAAAAGAAATGACTTCACAGTCGCTTCAAACTCATTAATATTATAAAAAGATACAAACTATTTAGTTTCTACCAGTACCAATCTGTACCAAGGTTGCTTAAGGAAAAACATTTCTATCCCTCATCAAATATCCTACTTCAAAGATATCAAAATCCCAGATGTTTCATGCGAGATGTTAAACAGAAGGATGACACAGATTGTGCCCCTTCCTTAGAAGGTTACAGTCTGTCACTTTAGGCTCTTCAAAGTCCCAAAGAAGGAAAATGTGGGTAAAGCACAGAGTGTAGATTTCTTTTTTTTTCTAGGCAATTTTTGCCTCCATGCCTTACAAGCATCAAGCCACCTTCAATCAGATTCATCCTATTTGCTCCTATGTACAGGGGAGTATATTCCAGTACTATAAATGGATGATGACTGTCCAGGGGATCCATGATACAGGCAACCACAACACTTAACTGCCCTCATTGGCATCTTGGTGACTGAGGGTGTTTTCTACAGTACTAACCCCACCATTTAGGGGTGTGTCCCATTACCCCCTTATGAGTGCAAGCTCCCACACATTCGCTGAATGAAAACTAACACCAAGTGGTACTTTGGGGAACTGAAAACCTTCACCCCTGGACATTCTTTGCAACACTGTTCCTTGTCTGAGGAACTGTGGCAATCTGAATCCTTGTTCTCCCCCATGATGGGCATGCTTATCCTCCCATTACAAGCATCAATCAATCTCCAAGCTGTTAATCAAACTTGGGTTGCCTGGGTCATAGTCAGGGCTTTATACCTCCTACTTCACAAGATTTGGGTGACTGACTCCAGATTTGCCCACTTTCATTCTTTTGACATCAGCAGCAATTTAAAAACAGAAACATTTACAACCAACCTGCAGCTTTTCTTAGAAAAAAATCTTGGATGGCTGCAACTAACCTGAAGAGCGTATACTGGCATATTTCAATATTCCACCAACAAAGGAGGAGTCTCAGGCTCTGAGCCAGGAATCAACTTTATCAGGCCGTACTTATTCCTTTCAGTCTACAAAGTGGTACCAGGTTCTTTTCCAAGCACCTGATTCTGGTTACTACAGCACTTGCTTTGATAAGGATCCATATCTTTCCTTATTGGGTTGACTAAATGATTAAACACTTAGATGATGGTCTATCTCAAAGTACTAATTCCTTTTTAAGAGTATCACAGGTTTGCTGTTAAAACCTGACCTCTTACCTCAAATATTAAGTGACAAACACAATTCAGCAGAATGTATCCCGGATTCTTCAAAAGATTAAAACATCAGCATTCTTATTCCAAAGGCTATAGTTTTTGGTCAGAATGTTCCAACTCCACAGTTTTATACCAAAATGTATTACAGTATATGAGGAATATATATCTCTATACATGTAACTGGGAGTGCTACAGAATCCTGAAAGACCAAAATCCTGAGACTAAAATCTCGAACGTTCAAAATACTGAAAACTCAAAATATTGAAAACATGCAGGATACCAACACTTACTATATTCCAGCACAAGTACATAACAAAAACATATTACCCTTCAATTATACGCAGGGGGACAAGCCCCCTGCACCCCCCCTATGTGGGTGGCTGCCCCCCACACCCCCTGCTACTTAAATATATCAACTCCAAGATTGCACTTCACTACACTAAGTGCAATCTCAGAGTTGATATATTTAAGTAGCAGGGGGTGTGGGGGGGTACAGCCCCCCACATGGGGGTGCATGAAGACTTGCCCCCCTGCTTATGCTTGGAGAAGAGTAATATGGTTTGTGTTTTATTTATTTTTGTATGTACTTGTGCTGGAATATAGTAAGTGTTGGTAACCTGTGTGTTTTCAGTATTTTTAACTTTCGAGATTTTGGTCTCAGGATTTTGGTCTTTCAGGATTCTGTAGCTCTCCCATGAAACTACTCAAGTACTGCAAGTTGCAGGTCACAATGAACATTTCTAAAAGCAGTTCAGCAAAGAGGCTGCTAACCTATACATACAGTCTGCCACTTATGAAGCATTCTGACAAAGTCCAGATGTGACAAGGTGTCAGAAGTGAAAAAGTATGTTTGAAGAGATGAAGAAATGCATTTGTTTTCAAGAAATACAATATGCAAGTAAAATAATGACCTAACTGTAACCACTATGAGTTTTCTCACTGGAAGGTAATTTAGCAGAAAACTAGAAACTTTGGATTCAGAAATCCAGTACGCTACTCACAGAGAGCCAAGTATCCTGAAAAGGAATAGGATGCCACATTTTTGCATATCAAGGGGAAGAACCCATTAAGGTATTTAACATTTTACTTTCTTGAAGAGGAAATGCCATGGTGGTACGGAGGTAGCATTGTTACCTGACAGCAAGAGGTTCACCCGTTCGATTCTCAGCATGGCTTGGGACTGCCTTCTGTGTGGAGTCTGCATTTCCTCCCCGCGGTTGGGTAGCGTTCGAAAGACATGCGTGTGTAAATGGGTGTGCCTTTGTTGAAGGTTGGGCATCGAGCTGGCACCTCGGCGTTTCGTAAAAATCTACTGTCAATCATTAGCGGACCAGAGTTCTGCTATGGTGACCCCTTACGGGGAAAAAGCCGAAAGACAAACAAACTTTCTTGAAGAGGAAATGCATATATTAGCAGCAATTAGAGACAGAGAGAGAGAAGCTTGGGAATTACTGTGAGCCTAGAAAGAGACACAAGTAAAAGTTCCGTACTTATGATAACAATGAAGTTGGATGAGCAGGTCCATCCTAGTCAAAAGCAAAGTTAAAGCCACAGGTCTATAGTCAGCTTGACATATGAAACTTTCTTGGTTACCAACACCTCCCTCTATTACCCACAGTGCCATTCCAGACAAGCTTCCTCTCCAGACCTCTGTCAAGTTGTGCTACAGTGGAGCACAAAAAGCATGACATGCTCAATAAGGGACTTCAGCCTAACTTAGCAATAGCACAGGATAAAAAGGGTAGGTATGTTAAGAAGGGTGATGGATGAATTGCTCATCCAGAGCTATCATTACATTATGTACACAACTTTCATTCCTGCCTTGAGAAGTCTATCCTCATCAATAGCAGGACAGAACTCCAAGCTAATCCTCTGGAGTGGTCACCTTCATGGGAACATATCCCTGATAACCATGTTCTCAAAGGGGCATTTGAATCTAGAGGTCAAATCCAGCCAATTGCTGGATTTTGCAAAAGTCTTCAGTGAAGCCCACACAGCTGCTACACAAACATTAACTCGAAATGCATTCTGGAATAACGCCTGAGAGGTAGCCACTGGTCTTGTTGAATGTGCCATAGACAAAGCATGCAAAGGTTTATGGTCTTTCTCATAAGACAATTTTACTCAGTTAACCATCCAGACAAGGTAACTTCAAATTCTGAAGCACACGTTCTAGTTTGAGAAAGATACAAAGTGGAGATAGTTTCTCAAAGCTTTGACTCTTGTTAATATGGGATCTGAATTGCCAGTGAAAATACATATGTAGTGTTTGAAGAATTAGAAAAGGATAATATAGAGTAACAGACTAAATAAGATTTGTTTCAGTGGCTACCTTAACTATAAATAACAGGTTACTTGGCAATGGCATGCTACCCTTGAGGAAAAAGAGAGAGAACCTATTTAATTTCCACCAATGCCATCCATATCAAGGTTGTTTAAAGGGTAGACACTTCTAACCCTCATCAAAAAAGATATTTCAAGGATATGAAAAGACACCCAAGGCATGCCAATCAAACTCTGGTAGTAGAAGTAAAGACCTCTGGAGAAATGTTTTTTCATGATACAAACTTCAACTCTACAGTTGCAGCCCATTCAAAAGGATGAAGAATTCATTTTTCTAAAACACGATATAAACCCTATGGAAAAACAGAAGTCTTGACAGGAAGCAAAAGTAGATCCCTGATGAAAGTATGAAACAGCTCCTAGATGTCCTTAATATAGCAATAAATTAAACCAAAGTCAAGACAAAAATTTGAGACAGATAACCCTAACACTGCAGATACAGGAGTGGTGGAAATGACCAAACCATTTTGCTTTTCTCCGTTTTCTTAACATTAGCTCTTTCAGCACAAGTTAAGGTCTGGACTACTCAGGTGAGGTTATGCAGAGTCCATGGCCATTAATTGTGTTGTTATGCATACAGAGTCAAGATCCAAGTAAGACTTGAGAACTGGTGGACCAGGAGGGCTGTAAAGGTCTCAAAAGCAGTGGTGTTTCCAAAAGATGAGGCATGGTGAGAGGAAACTACATCTGTCAAGTCCAAATTTCAACTATTACAATGAATTTGGATTTCTTCTATCTTGTTTTCTGGATAAATTTTGATATCTTGGGAAATGGGGAAAAGTGTAAGGGAGTCTTGGTGACTACTTCCAGACAAAAGCATCCCAAGGTGATTCCCCTCAAATGAGGGATGCAGAAAAAGAAGTTGTGGGATTTGGCTTTGTTTAGGAGTACAAAGAAGTTAAAACAATTTTTTCCCCAGTGACAGAAAAGCTTCCGTTCTACTGTTGGCTGGATGGGCTACTATGAGGTATCAGAAAACCAAGCTGCTCCACTATACAGCCGACTTCCCTGAAATATGGATAGAAATCAAAAACAGGTTTGTTGAAATACTCCATTCACATTCGCAGTCTGTTTATTCACAAAGGGGGTGGCCGTAAGTTCCCCCTTGCCTGCTGATATACCAATGTCACTGTCATGTCAGTGTAGATGGCTACAACATCATTGGGTAAGGTGTTCTGAAAGGTTTGTGATGTTAAGAATGAACACCGTCATTTCCACAGCACTGACATAAAAAATAACCTTTGTCTGTAGCCATACACCTTGTTCTGTCTGCCCTGGGAATGGCCCCCCAACTCCCACCTTAGGGCAACAGCATTTGAAGTGACAGTCACCTAAATAAAAATTATAAAGGACTGCCCAAAGTAAGCTATGCTGTGTGGGTCCACCACTTTAACTGTGACCTGCAGTCTCTAGAAATCTTTTTTTTTTTCTTTTTTTTTTAAAGAAGAAACATTTTTATTAAATTATCACTTATGGCATAGGCGAGCATACATTTATATATATGAAAACAAACCATAACAGCATGTTTTCAATTTCAAATATACATCACATATAACCTTCTCTACAATCACAGTCAGTCAAACATTACATAGCTCATTCAATTCCTGCCTTCCCTTAAACCTCATTTCTCCTCTAAAACATTATTCTGCATGCACTGTTCCCATAATTACCTTTTTTTTTCATTGTAATTTGCTCCTACCCTTTCTAAAGATCCCAAATCTAGTTATTTTACCTCTGTACTACATTCATTACTTCTAGTATGGTTGGTTTACACTTACATTTCCATTTTCTAGCAATTTGTTCCTTTGGAAGCCACCAGAATTAAACTCAGCAAGGCCTTACTATCTCTAAGCAATTCCAATTTTGTATCACAGCTCAGAAAAAAATCATTATCTAAGTTGCACCAATTTGCTCACCCAGTATTTCAGAGTAACCTGCATGGAATTTTTAAAGTCTGCCAGCTCATTATACTCCCAAAAAGTATGTTCCCAATTACTGCTTTCTTCCCCATCACGCGTCTGACATTTGTGATCTGCCTCAAGAAGACTTCTCTGGAGTCTGCTTGGGGTGTAAAAATAATTACACAAACACTTCCAAGCAAATATTCTATATCTTCCAGACTTTGTTGCATATTTGGGAGGCATACATATATCCTCTCATTGTTTCTTTGTGAATTGCTTATCCAGTCTCTCTTCCCAATCCTTTCTAACCTCCTCTGATTGATTCCTATAGTTATCATACAGTATTTTATACACCCTATTAATTATCCCTTTTTTTACAGCAGCTTCTGTTTTACATTTTACTAAAAACTCTGCCAGTGCTCGTCTATCACATAGGAGAGTACTCTTGTGTAAAATTATACCATAACAGTAAATGTCCTTCTCTTCACTGTTGCAGCATTCTCAATATAAGGGATCTCCTGCCAAGAATAGCCAAGCATCCAGCCAATATACCAAAGCTTTTGGAATTTACAGACGCCGTACCTCACACTTATGCTTCCCCACACAAGGCATAGGGTGTAAAGGTGACATATGGATGTACATACCTCCGAAATAATGAAGAGCCCCAGGAGGAACAGAATATCCCTCGGGATCAGAAAGAACACGTGCATCCAGAAGGAAAAAAAGAAAAGAATACCTGGCCAGGAAAGCAAGAATAGGGCAGAGCAAAAGGGGGCGGAAGGAGGGAGCAAATACTACAACAGTGAAAAGAAGGACATCTACTGTTATGGTGAGATTTGACACAAGTGCACTATGCCCTTCCATATCACTGTTGCAGTATTTTTAACACAAGTGAGAGTAGAAATATTTAAGAGGAAACTTGGGAGGAGGAAGGTACAGAAGAGCCCTCTAAAAACCGATGAAGGATAGCTCTGGCAAAGCCAGCTCTTGCCCTGGAAACAATATCCAGCTTGTAATGCTTACTGAAGGTATGGACAGAAGTCCAAGTTGCAGCCTCAGGGATTGAATTGGTATCGAATCATTTGAAAAAGGCACCAGAAGAAGTAACAGTTTTAGTAGAATGACCCTTTACAGAGGTAGAAAGACATTTACCATTAAAGGCATAGTAAAAATAAGTGGTCTTAGAGATCCATGAAGACACGGTTTGCTTAGAAACAGCCACACCCAGAGATCTGGGATGAAAGGAAACAAAAAGTTGTTCAAATTTGGGAATGCCCTTACTCTTATCCAAATAATATCTGAGCTGCCTATGCAAATCTAAGGTGAGAAGAACCTTCTCACTAGCACACTGCGAAGAAGAAAAAAAGGAGGGAAAATTAATAGACTGATTAAGACACAACTCATTAACCACCTTGAGGATGAAAGAAGGATTAGTACTGAGAGGTACCCTGTCCCTATGAAAAAACAAGAAAGGAGGAACATCTGCAAAAGAAGAACAGTCTTCCAAGTACAATCTTACAAGGAAGCTGAAGCTGCAGGCTCGAAAGGAGTCTGAGTCAATTTTTCAAGAACAAAACAGACATCCCAAGTAGGTGGAATAGGCTTCCTGGGAGGCCTGATATGAAGAATGCCATTAAGAAATTGCTTGGCCTCAAACTTAGAGGCAAAAGGAGAAGTCAAGGGCAGACAAGCAGAAACAGCTGAAAAGTGAGCTTTAACTGAAGAATATGCCAAGCCAGCATGAAGCAACTCACATAAATAAGAGCGAACCAAAAGGATCTCCAATGAAAAGGGATCCTGGTTATGAGAAAGGCACCAGACAGAAAATCTCTTCCATTAGGACAAACAGGATTTCCCTGGCCTCCTGCAGAACCCTAAGCATGTCCTCAGAAGACATGTGACTAAAAGGGATCAAAATCCTATCACCCACAGCATCAGCTGAGGAATGAACAAGTGAGGATGGATCAGAGACCCACTGTCTTGTGTGAAAAGGTCCAGTTGAAAGGTAAATTGTGGTGACTGCCCCTAGCTAAGTGAAGAAAATACAAGAAACATTGCTGTCTGAGCCAAAAAGGAGTCGCCAGCAAGATTTTATGGGAGTCTTGCATGATCTTGAATAGGATCTGCAGAATCAGAGGAAGGGGAGGGAAGGCATAGAGAAACATCCCATTCCAACGCCAAAGGGCTTGGGACTCTGACAAAGAAGTTGTCTGTTCAGAGGGGAGGCAAAAAGATTTACCCTGTGGAGTACATCACCAATGGACAATGTCCAGGAACACATCTCTGTGAAGCATCCATTTGTGAGCCTGTGTAATGGACCTGCTCATAGGGTCTGCCACTATATTTTGCTCTGAAGGGATGCAGACAGCCTTAAGAGTCAGTCAATACTGTACAGTTAGATCCCAAACCTATAGAACAAGTCTGCAAATAAGGTAGGACCATGCTCCCCCTTGCTTGTTGATATACTACATCACTGTGGTATTGTCTGTGAAGACTTTGAGAGGCCCTGGAAAAGAGACAGAATGAAAAGCTTGAAGAGCTGAAAGGAAAGGTGTCATCTCCTTTATGTTTATGAGTTCTGACCTCTGATGAAGAGGCCAGAGACCATGGACCTTAAGGGAACCGAAGGAGGCTCCCCATCCCCTGCCTTAGGCATCCGAAAAAAGTTCTGAGGTGGGACTGGAGGTTGAAAAGGAAGTCCTGGGTAGAGAGAAAGCTGATGAATCCACCACTGAAGTTCGAGTTTGAGGCATGGAAGAAAAGGAACTAGGAAATCCAGTGCTGAAGCCACACTGACTTGAGGAATCACTACGGTATTCCCATATGAAGTCTGGCTAGAGGAAGCACAGAAATGGTGGAGGCCATAAATCCTAGAACCCTGAGAAACTCCTTGGGTGTGAACGAAGCCAGAGTTAAAACAGACGGAAAAAGGTGATCAGAGGAAGATCCATGGGAGGCAAGAATGCCAGCATATGGATGGTCCAGATCCTACAACGGAGAAAAACGTGATCTTGAGCAGGAACCGGGACTGGCTTCTGAAAAGTTTACTGTGAACCCCAGGCTTTGTAACACACAAACTGTAAACTGGATGTGCTGAAGGAGGACCTTGGAGGATGAAGCCTGAATGGGTACGTCACCTAGATAAGGAAAGATCTGAACCTCTCTCATCTTGCAAAATGCAATGACAGGAGCGAGGTATTTGGTGAATACCCTTGGGGCAATAGAGAGGCCAAAGGGCAAAGCAGATAACTGAAAATGCATGGAAGAGAGAGAGAGAAATGTCAACATTTCCTGTAAAGAGGATGAATGTGGATGTAAAAATAGGCATCCTTGTGGAGCAGGGATATCAAGAAGACTTGGGGAAGAAAAACAAAGGAGGTGTGCTTTAGAAAAGTGTTGAGATAAGAAAGGTCCAGAATGGGTCTCCAGGTGCCTTCCTTCCTGGGAACCAGAAACATCTTGGAATGAAACCCCTTCTCTTCCTGGACAGCAGGCACAATTTAAATGGTGCCCTGAAACAGTTCTGGTAATAAAGAAAGCTGTTGTTGAGGAGACTGCGGGATGTCTGGAAAAGGAGGAAGGGATTTTCATACCATGAAATATCCCTGGCAGATGATAGTTAAAACCAAAGAGTCTTGAGAGACTCAACCAACTGGGGAGGGTCAGGGGAAGATGAAAGGATAAGGGAACCTGACCTAGGGAAAAGGGAAGCAAACTGTCAGATAAACCTGGTCTGTCTTGAAAAGGAGGCTTCTGAGAAGTAGGATCTGAGTAAACTTAGCAGGGGGAACATGCCTAGAACCATTTTTACGTTTAGGAGGAGGGTGAAGCTGCAAACAAAAGCAGATTTGGATGGATAATTTCTCTAATATAGGGATAGGAGACACAAAAATATGTTTCAAGAACTGCAAGGCCTTGTCTTCATCCAGGAGGGACTTAAAAAGCTCAGCAGCAACAGAACCAAGGTTATTATTATCAAGAGCAGCATTCAACAATTTAACCTTATCATCATTAGGTAAGGGCTGGAGACAAAGCCAAGAGTAACATCTTAAAACAGAATCAATACAAAACCCACACAGTGAACTCCATCAACCTGCTTTATTACTGAACCACACAAATAAATAAAAAGTACTTAGCGCTTTCACCCAAACATCAGGGCATCATCAGAGTAAAACAGAATCAAATGCAGTCGCCCTAGAAGAATCATCAGCTGCATCATAACTACATTTACTAGAGTAGCGAGCCACTCGAGAGGAAGAACCCAGTAAAGAAAGAGCCAAGGCACTGCCTTCTGAATCAGGGAGGTCAGAAATTGCCAGAGAAGCTTGAGAAAGAAGGGATAACAAATAACTGGTCATATAAGTCTAGTAATTAATAGTCTTAAAAGCCAGTGTGGCAGCAGTAAATACCTTTTTGCAATACCTTTTTGCCAAGACATTCCATGGCTCTACTGTCTTTATCAGAAGGTAGTAGATTAGTGGATGGCAAAAGTTTAGAAGGTTTGTCAGAAGAAACAGACACTGCAGAGGGATACACAAAAGGATATCTGCACAAAAACTTAAAATCATCAAGCCCTTGTAAAATCTGTCAGATTTCTTAGGGGCTGGAGGTTGGTAATCAGGGGCAACAGATGCCACTAAAAAGGTATCTTACAGGGCAGCCATGACCAGACACAGAGCAGAGGACATGGGAGACTCCATCTAGAGGATGGTTCATTATACCTCTTTTGAATATCAGAAACCTGAGAACAGTCCCATTTGAAATATTCCATCATACGAGAAATAGTATCCCCAAAAGAGAGTTCTTCTAAGGAAGAGTCTAGATTAATAGAATCTTCCTCCTCAGACCCAAAATCCAAAGGAGAAGAAATTTGCAAAGAATATGCCAAGGATTCTTCCCCAGAATCTAAATCCTCATCAGAGGACTCCTGCTCTCTGAGCCTTTTAAAAGGCACACGTACAGGACCAGGGAGAAGCAGATATAGAAACTCCCTGAGGAGACTTTAAGGCCATTAAGGCTTTAAACAAACCCTGGGTAAAATCCTGCCATTCATATTTTGGATCATTAACAGCAGGGGAAATGTGCTTGTTTTTTTTTTTGTTTTTCCCTCTGAAGGATGTCTGCCCAAAAAACTGTAGGAGGTTCGGACCCTTGCCTGTACTCAATCAACAAAGTAGGAATCTCCTCCTAAACTAGAATTTGCTGTACCTCTCTTAGTCCCTCAAGAGATAATCAGCTGAGGTTCCCTCTCAACGTCTGGAGCAGATGTCTGCAAAGCCTTCCAGGAAATGCGATAAGTCGGGTTTATGCCAGCCTCCAACAGGGTCACAGAAGAGGAATCAAAACAACAACCAGATGATCCCCTGGGTTTTCACTAGCCTCAACAGAGAAGTCCAGGGGAGGCGGGACAGCAGCCAAATCAAACTTGAATTTTTTGGCTTTTATCTTGCAGGGGGCTGCCCTTCAGGAGAGGAAGACTCCACCATAGCACCTTGCATCAATCGTTTAAAATATTGGTTCTCAAAGTAAAGCGAAAAGGAGGAGAGATGACTACAAAGAATCTTAGCGACAAAAGTTTGGCAGATAGAACACTGCACATGGTCGTGAGAAGCAGCCAAACAGATCAGACACTGCTTGTGATGATCATTATGGGGGAATATGATTCCCACACTGACATTTTTCCTTTCCGGATGACATGTAAACACACCAAAATAAAAATAGATAAGAAGAAAGTCCAATATGACACTTACCTGAAACATGGGTCAGTAACCAGCAAGGAAGGACTGTCCAGACTAACGATCAACTATGGCATTCAGAATGACAGCAAAGAAGGTTTGCAGTATGAACAAGTATGTCACCTTTCTGCTATATGCTTTGTGTGGAGAGCATAAGTGTGACATATGACATCTGTAAATTCCAAAGGCTTTAGTATACTGAACAGATGTTGGTCTATCTTTGGCAGGAGATCTGTTACATTAAGAATATTGTAACAGCGATATAGAAGGACATCCACCCTATTCTCTTCTCTTTGACTATACTCCAATGTCAATCCTCGATAGGGAAGGCAATATCTAGCCTGCAGGCCAAACAAAGTCTTGGCGCCTTCCCATTCTATTACCTTTCCCCGTTTAATTATTTGCTCCAAATATCTTGGTTCCTTTGCCAATTTCCTCCAGTAAATTCCAGCCCTCTCTTGCCTATTCTCTGTACCCCTAATTGTACTCATCCTTATCAGAAGTATATACCTTTCAACATTCTCATGTTGGCTTAGTTCTTAGAATATTTTCTGCTACTTTATGAACATAATATTCTCTATGGTTATTGTTATAAGTGCATTCAAAATCCCAGTCTCTCCTTATTTCTTGAGCTTCTCTCCATTTCATCCTGTTCCACTTTGAATTATAGCTTTCTGCTTGTGTTATGCATAATAACCTTAACCATGCAACTCTGAAATACCCTTTCAAATCACATAATTCCAAATCCCCTTGTTCTATTGGAAGGATCAGCTTATCCCTCTTGACTGTTGCCCTCTTCCCCTCCCAGATAAAATCCTTTTGCTCTTTATTAATTACTATCCACAACACAACTTCAACTCTGGTTGATAAAAATTCGCCTGACCTGTGCAAAAAACTAAATGGACTAAAGATTTTCACCGCTAGTATCTTGCTATCCATAAACCTGAGCTTCCAATGTCATAGTTTTTGTATTGCCTTTTGTTTTGTCTAGTCCCAAATATCCTTAGCTGCCACAACAGAATCCTTTTTAACCCATACGTCTAATTACTTCATTTTATCATGTCTCCATAAACTTGGGTATTGCTGAACTAATTTGTGTGTGGGTACATAGTTTACAGCTACTGACTTTTTTTTTTATATATTCATCAATTTTGTATCCCGAAAAGACTTGAAACTATCTCAGAATGCTCCACATGACTGAAATATCCTTTTATGGTTTTACCAGGAAGAAAATAATTTACAAGCTCTGTAAATCCTGATATATTCTGCTGTGTATTGAGATCCTCTAGGTAACACCATTAAACTTTCAAAATGCACTGAAATATCCTCACATGCAACCTAGCAAAGAGAACTCTGTAAACTGCTGCCAAACAATCTAATGCTTTTAGACAGAGAGACTGTCTGACACTGACTGACTTGAATCATTAATGTGCGTCAAGAAAGTTTCACAATGGAAAGATGTAAATCCACAGGATGCTGTCCGGTGTGTATCAAATTCATGTCAATACTTACAGTCAAAGACAAAGTAAACTTTATTGCCATTTAGAACTACACACGTGACCTAAATGAAACTTCGTGCATCAGCTCAATTCTTGAGATTACAAAGAAAAGTGAAACAACACATACAAGTAGAGGAATAAACATGACTAACAAATACAATACTATTCCCAGTACACACAAGAAAGAGCAGAGACATTTCCTAACACTCATATATGAAAAGAAAACCCTTCCCTGAGTTAAATTACCTACCCTATTTAAAGTAATACAGAACACAGTACAAAATGAAATGCCTAAGTTGTCTAATATTGCACTTGAGTAAATTAAATAATATTGACTATGAATATTGCACTTACTAAGAATATATGCAAGTATATACTGCACAAATAAATAAAATTTGACTTAAGTGTCCAGACCCCTGTGACTAGTGCCAGAGTTCAGAAGTCTAATCACTGCAGGGTAGAAATTGTTACTGAATCTTATAGTCCTGCATCAGATGCTGCAATATCTCCTGCGCAAAGCCAGATGCTTAAAGAGTCCATCTGCAGGATACACGTTGTCCTGTATTATTTTGGTGGTCTTTTCAGATGCTTCTTGCAGAATAAAGATGTTGTATCGATGGAAGATTGGAACCAGTTACCTTCTCTGCAACTCTCACCACTTGTTGTAGTGCCTTCCTTTCTGTAGCTGTGCAGCTACCAAACTACACTGTGAAGTTGCAGGTGAGGATGCTCTCTACTGCACCTCTATAGAAGGTGGAGAATATGAGGAGGAAGCTTAGCTCTTTTCATCCTTCTTAAAAGGTGGAGGCGTTGGTGTGCTTTCTTGACCAGTTGGCTGGTGTTTCCTGACCACAAGAGATCCTCTGATATGTGTACACCCAGGAATTTCGTACTCTTAACCCTCTCTACACTCTCACCATTGATCCTGAGCTCTGGGTGGTTTATTCTCCTTTTCCTGAAGTCAATGATAATCTCTTTGGTCTTGCTTACATTCAGGACAAGGTTGTTCCCCTCGTACCAACTGATCAGAGATACCACCTTGTCTCTGTACACCCTTTCATCCTCCTTTGTGATGAGTCCCACGACTGTGGTGTCATCAGCAAATTTGATGATATGGTTGGATTTCTGCTTAGCATAGCAGTCGTGGGTCAAGATGGTGAATAACGGTGGGCTAAGAACACATCCCTGTGGAACCCCCGGTGTTAATCATGTAAAAAATTATAAGAGCTCTAATGAGGCCTGGCAGCACTTTCCATAATTCATAAATATTGGAAGAGATTCAGAACAGTCTCCTGAGCTGTAACCAATTTGTTCCATTTTGAAGAAGTTATCAGTCCATCATCAAGGTAAGGAAACAACTTTACCCCTTGCAGCCTCTGGTTCACCGGAGCTATGGACAGATTTTTGGTGGATACCCCACTGGCTGAGGTAAGACCTGATGAAAGTGCCAGAATATAAGAATGGGCCTCTACCTGAAAGAATAAAAACCTCCTGGACTTCTTCTCGATGTGTAGCTAGGCATCATAAAGGTCCTAAGGCACACATCCACTTTCCTTCTGACAGACATGAAAAGATGGACTACACCAAGATCATTAGAAGGTCATTTCTGGGTTAAATTGGTTCAGGCCATTAAAATCTAGGCATGGGCTCCTTTTTTATAGCTATAAAAAATATGGAGAAATAACCAAATCCTTTTTGGACCTCTTGGATGTCTCTTTTATTCAGTGCTGACTCCTATATCTGCAGGCTTGATTCCAGTCTCCTCAAGAATGAGCATGAATGCTGGTCAGTGAGGATACTTGGGATAAACTGCAAATAAACAGAAGTCAAATAAGAGGTGCCTCCATTCACCCCTACAAGCAGAACAGGAAGAGATGAGTGACGTAGTCAATAAAGGCCTCCAACAACTTCTCATAGATAAGTAACTTATTTAGTTGCTGTTTATTAACAAGGTAAGTGGACTGATCCAAAGATTGTTTTCAGCTATGACCTCTGCCCAGGACACAATAACACAAATTTTCAATTGACTCTATAAATGATACATTTGGTTCAAAATTATACATTTATTTTAAAGTTATACAATTCAAACACAATCAGTGTATAGGAGCAAAACTGAAGATGTAATAAGCTCTATTAATTTAACACAACATTAAAATAATATGGTGGTGATAAGACCATAATTGGGGGGTTAAAAGTCTTCTATTCATAGAAACAAGGGTCAGGATTAGACTGTAATCCAATGGCTTCAGGGCAATTAGGTTTATAGGGGAATACTAGGCTAAGACATACCAGTAAGGAAAATAATTCATTTGACATACAGTTACAATTACACACTCAAGTTGTTGGTCTAACAAAGAAGATATGATGCATGAGTTATAGTACTGGTTATTGTTTTGTAATGAATCCAATGAATGCAAGACTATATACAATACATATGTCAGATTATGGAATGTGGTCCAGATTCAGACTGGAGGTGACACTGGTGCCTGAATGGAGTAGTCTTAGTCTTCCAATTTCTATGGAAGGACTAGGACTACATCTGATAGACCTTGCTGGTTAATGTGTAGAGCCTTTTCACCTTTCCAGATCAATAAAAGATGACATATGGTATATTCTAATGACTTACCTGGTGACCTACCAGACACAATCTTAACTGGAATTACAGATACATTAGAAGAATGACCAGAAGACTGCTGCTCACCCACTAGTTGCTTAGTACTAGGACCTGGACAGTAATATCTTATTCAGACTTGTTAGTTTTGAATTTTCCTCCTATTTTATTTTCATCTCTTCCTCTAGGGCAGTCTTCTCTATTTACTATTGACTTGTTTCCTGCAAACAGCAGAGAAGATACTGAAGCACCACTCATGGTTAATGTCTTATTAGGAAAAAAAAACTGTTTCCAACCTAAACAATTTCCTTATGTTTTTTTTTTTTTCTTACTTAGCTATAGTAGGATTAACTGATTTACAAATACTACAGGAATCTGAGAAATGCTCTTCTGGACCTGAGATCTGCCAGCCTTACAAGGAGGGGAGGAGGTCCCCTATCTGATGGGTGGTCATGCCCTACCCACTATGGACCAAAAACTACTGCAGCAATTGAATACAGAGGAGATGGACCATAAAGTGGTCTAGTGCTCTAACAGCACCGGTCTACTATAGGGTGTAGCACATTCACTGGGCAATTGGGGCTGAGACATCTGACCAATGGAATGTGAACCAAAATAGCCATCAGTCGGCTGCCTTCTGGGTTACTCTAATACCCTAATTCAGGCCTGTTCCCAGCCCTATTCTCTGCCTGGTGTACCCTCATCTTGTAATGTCATGCTCCATATTTTCAATGTGGCCCAATACTTCCATCACTTTTTGTCCACCCTATATATGTCTCCATCCCTTGTCAACCCAGCCTTGTGTGTAGAAAACAACCCTTACTTGGATGTACAGTTTCACATTTTTCTTTCTATTCTATGCAAACTATCCTAATCCCTGTTTTCATCCCCATTTTGCTCATAAATACCTTACCCCTCATCCCTTTTCTTTTTGTAAAGGGGGCTCTATCCCTACAAAAAAATATATACATATATGAAATGTATCCTATCTTTTCACCCACCCTGAACTCTCCTGTATGTTCACCTTCTGTGTGCTTAATTTTGCTGGCTTTTCCTCCTTTTTCTACCCAATACACCCCCACCTATCCGATGTTGTAAGCAAACAGCTGTATCTGTTTTCATTAAGCCACCTCTAACTGAATGCTATGATGCTGTGTTTGAAGGGCAGCTGCAACTAGGTGAGCACAGTGCCACTTCCCATGACAGTGAGTTATCAGATTCTTCTGCTAGTTTACAGTATTCAATGGAAAAATCCCACTCAACTTTCACATATTACGAGTAGTGCAGCAATGACACAAATGGAAGTTTATGGTGTTCTGGCATGACTGACTGTGGTCTGGTAGTTCTTGCTATTCTGCACCCTTGCTTACTAAAAGATTCGCAATCTCTGTTGCAGCTTCTCTAGTTCAGCACCGTTAATTACCACATGTGAGATCAGCATGAAGGATTTGCTCAGCAGTGTCAAATACAGCATATACAAGAGGAATAAGCCTTAAGTAAGCTGTGCTATCTGGCTCTCCTGCTCACCCAATGCACATCCTTATGATGGGTGTTTATGAGTACCACCATATGTCCTTCACAATGTAGGATCAGCCTACTGTGCCTTGGTGGTTGCTACCATCCAACTAAACCTTCATTCACAGCCAGTTAAGAATTGCCAGAGATTCCCAGGGTCAATTTAACAACTATGAGGATGAAGGCACTTTACTTTAGAGCCTATTTTTTGTGGAAATTCTTCCCACATTAAACTGTTATGATGAATATGAAATGTCAGAGTTAGTTTATATAATTAGCAGGGGGTGTGGGGGTACACAGGGACTTATCCCCTTCAAAAACAGTAGAGTTCTACTGCATGGCCCAAGGTTTTGCCAAGGAATATGCATGTTAGGGTGTCACTTTTTTTCACCCTTTTGCAGTCGATGTTTTTAGTGCAGGTTGAGTGAACTTTAGATTAACTTCAGTACAGATATATGCCAATAAGACAAAATACTTTACAAACAGTATTCTCCTCAGGAAAGGCAATAGTCAGTGTCACAGTAGAATCAATGTCTTGAGAATGAAATGTGTAAATAAAGTGTAAACCTCTTTTTCAATTATAAGCTTGTCAGCTTATGACCTAAACGTAACACATTTAAGAAAACAGGTTTGCACATTGAGACAGGTCAAATGTGTACCAAGCAAAAACAGTATTTTTTTTTTAGTTTGACTAATCTACAAAACTCCTCTAGACTGTTAAACACCTTCAAGTAGACAAGTATAATTTTAAACATAAATCTCATTACAGAACACACACGCACACACACACCAAAATCAGGCCTTAAAATACATATTCTAAACTGAATGAAATGAATATATATATATATATATATATATATTTTTTTTTTTTTTAATCAGAAACCGACTTTAAATGAGTCAAAGATTTTTGCTAATACAACTAACCTATCACCTCAATACACATTTTAAATATACATACTATTCAAGAAATAAAATTTAATTCTGTGAAGAAATGCATATTCCATGCCTATAACGCACTGTTTTTGTGTTATTTTGCTGCACCATTCTTATCAGGTTTACAGGAGTATAAAAATCACAGTGCTAAAAGGCGCAATCCACCAGAGAACAGTACACACCAAGAATATACAAGTATTCAACTGGAACAGTGACTGAAGTTTAACCAACCATGAGAAGCAACTTCTTGGAACAGTATAATTATTTTGTACAACTGCCTTTTAATGTCATTAACACAAAAGACAATTCGTGTGTTAGGTATTCCTATGTTTAAAGCACTATGTAGCTCGCATGTTGAAGACAATCTGGTTTCCACTGTGTCATTACTGAAATGGACAGGTCAGCCTGTATTCTTACTGTATAGTACCAGATAAGTAACAACAAAACTTAAGAATGTATAAAACTGACTTGACAGATGTTTTTGGAGTTTTGGACTGTACAAAAAACTGACTTTATAGATTTTTTTTGGAGCTATGATTACAAGACTGATCCGCAGCAGCAAAAAAAGATGAACGACTGCAAGTCTAAGCAGATACCATTAAAAGAGTCAGAGGCAAAAAAATGCACGTCTTGGATCAATTTGTTATTAATTTACTTTCAAAAGGTGCCATTTGCCACCATGTGGCAAAAAGCTGCAATAGCAAAGTATTAAAGTATATTCTAGGCAAGTTTTCTTTTCAAAATTTTTAACAAGCAAGCACAAGAGAACATACTATGATTAGCTAAAAAAAAACTTCTTGTAGGTTATCTGCTGTGCTAATATACTAAATAAAAAAATTATTTTTTACACATTAAGCCTGAAATAAAGCAAATCTTGAAAACTGAATACTACACCTGTTACTGTTTTGCAGAAAATTGCTTATATGACATAAAAGACCTACAGTTACTACAGCAGCATATAAACCGACATGCTGTTACCACCATCAGATTCCTAGTATGACTACTTTTCCAACTTTCGTACTTACTCTATGACTTTACTAAAAGGATTTGCAGTTTTCATTGCCAGCCAATCAGTGCTTTGCAACAAAAGCAATTAATAAAGGGCTCAAGTGTATATCTAAATTGGCATTTGTCAGTCATGTTACTCAAAGTAAAATGGCCAGTAAAATTCTGGTGACAAAATTGTTGTGATTTAATCAAAACATTTTAGAAAGGGGTGGCAGCCATTTCAGTATAACACAATAAAATTCAAAAGGAAAAATAAGACATAACTACAGTCTTGAAGTACAGGGAAGTAAAACAAGTACGTGTGTGTGTGTGTGTTATACATATACACACACACACATATATATATATATATATATATATATATATATATATGTATATAGAGAGAGAGAGACACACACACACACACACACACACACACACACACATATGGGTTTCACAGGATCATACGTTTCTTAGATCGAATGTTTTGTTAGGACAGTTGTTTTGTCTAACTGCAGGTTCATTGCAGGATCTAGGTTGCTTTGCATGCAGGATCACTATTTAGTGGGGAATGAAATTTTGCCATTACTCCGCTGTTATGCAATCTTGGAGTGAGTATATAAAAGTAGAGAAGGGTTTGGGAGCAGGGGGCTTGCACCCATGCAAAAAACAACGCTTTTATATTTTTACTTTTAGTTTTCATGCACTGAGGTTCATGCTCAGTGAACTGACTGACTGGGTTTCTGCCATTTGTGATTGATGTAGAGGGTCGGTGATCTAGTGAGTTATAACTTTAACTATATGTGTGTGTGTGTGTGTGTATATATATATATATATATATATATATATATATATATATATATATATGGGTCTACTTCAGTAGACCGAAATACCAAAATGACGAAAGTTAAAACACCGAGACCAAATGCATGAACTGTAAAGTACAGTTGTGTACACCTACCATAAATGTAGATGTTAGAGTGTCTTCACTGTTGCAGTCATAACTGTAGGGTGTTCCTGCCGGCAGGCAGCCCGAGGTCGGCCAGAATTCCAAAGTCCGGGTCCGGCGTCGGCTGTACCAGCAAGTACCCTGACGTCAGAACGCAGAGGTATAAAGCTGTCAGCCGACGCCATCTTCTCTAGCCTTTCTTGCCCCAGATGTCAGAAGCCCCCAGTAAACCAAAAGGTGTCCAAAAAGGAAACACAAATACACCACAAAAGAAGTGGAAAAGGAAACAAACAAGAATAAGAGGGGACAGGTGGGAGGGAAACACCGACTGCAACAGTGAAGACACTTGAACATCTACATTTATGGTAGGTGTACACAACTGTACTATGTTCTTCGTGTTTCACTGTTGCAGTCATAACTGTAGGGTGGAATCCCAAAGCAGTGAAAGAGGGAGGAGGCTATACAGAGGTAGGGGCAGCAAGAAGACCCTGCAAAACCGCAGAGGCAAAGCCTGCCCCAGACTTAGAATACAGAGGGAGATTATAGTGCTTGGAAAAAGTATGCACTGAACTCTCAAGTGGCAGCTTCCAAAATATCTTTGGTAGGAACACCTCTGAGAAAAGCTGCTGAAGTGGCAGCTGCTCTAGTAGAATGACTTCTAACAGTACCTGGAATCTGTTTCCCATAGTGAGAGTAACAAAACCTTATACCATGAGCAATCCATTTGGAAATAGTTTGTTTAGAAATAGCCTTACCTAGAGAACTGGAGGCATAAGAGATAAGCGATTGATCAGTTTTCCTGAAATCTTTAGTTTTGTCCAGGTAAAATCGTAGCTGTCTGTGTACGTCCAATGAATGTAAAATCCTTTCCCCTTTATTTTGAGGATTAGGAAAGAAAGTAGAAAGGTGAATAGTCTGATTTAGAGCCACTTTTGAAATCACCTTAGGCATAAATGTCGGATTGGTCCTCAAGGAAACTCTGTCTTGGTGGAAAATAATATATGATTCCACAGCCATGAGAGCTTGCAACTCTGAAACCCTTCTGGCAGAAGTCAATGCTAACAAAATAGCTGTCTTCCAGGATAAGAACTTGATATCTGAAGCCGCAGCAGGCTCAAAAGGAGGCAAAGTAAGTTTCTCCAAGACATAATTAAGATCCCAAGCAGGAACAGGAGGAGTTCTGGGAGGTCTTAAATTCTTAGCCCCTCTCAAAAATTGTCTCACCAATTGGTGAGAAAAGATGGGAGGATCAGTGTTGAAATGAGCTGAAATAGCAGAAGCATGAATTTTGATTGATGAAAAAGAGAGGCCTTTAAGCAAAAGGTCTGAGAGGTAAAGTAAAACAGAGGAAATATCAGGCAAAATAGGGTTAGAACCTCGGTCCTGCATCCAAATACAAAATCTTTTCCATTTAGAAGCATAAGATTTCCTAGTGCTAGGTCGTCTAGCTTCTAAAAGAACATCCAAAACTTGTTTGGGAAGAGCAGAAGGAATCAAAGACCCTTGAAGAGCCAAGCTGCCAGACGTAGGGTCTTGAGTTGAGGGTGTAGCATCTGGCCATGATGCTGGGACAGAAGAGAAGGGTTCAGAGGTAGAATCCAAGGAGGATCCAAGAACAGGTGTTTTAAGGTTGGATACCAAAACTGCCAAGGCCAATTTGGAGCTATCAGAATGATTATCTTGGGCTTGTCCTGTTTTATTTTCAGTAATACCCGAGGAAGTAGAGGAAGAGGAGGGAAGGCATATCCCGAAAGGTTCCTCCAGCTGAATGACAGGGCATCCACTTTCCAAGCTGTTTTGTGGAAGGACCTGGTGCAAAAGAGAGGCAGCTGATGATTGAGATGGGATGCAAACAGATCTATCTGAGGACAACCCCAAACTGAAGTAATCTTGCTGCATAAGTTGGGGTCCAGCATCCATTCGTGAGGATCCGACAGGTTTCTGCTTAGGCTGTCTGCTAAGAAATTCTGTTTTCCTGGAATGAATTGAGCTTGAAGATGCAGATTCAGATTTAAAGCCGTGTCCCATAAATTCATGGCTAGTCTGCAGAGGGGGTAAGAATGAGAGCCCCCTTGCTTGTTTATGTACCACATGACTGCGGTATTGTCTGTACGAATCAGAAGAGGCCCCGGATTTAGATGTTTTTGGAAGGCTAGAAGAGCATTTTGAACTGCCAACATTTCCTTCAAGTTGATGTGCCAGGCTAGATGCTTCTTCGTCCAAGAGCCCTGCTGGCAAACATTTTGAAAATGAGCTCCCCAAGCATAATCCGAGGCGTCCGTGGTTATGGTCCGAGAAGGTTGAGGCAGACGGAATGGATTCCCTTCGTTTAAAGCACAAGCCCTGGACCACTAAAGGAACTCCTTCTGGAGGCAGGGAATCAGAGGGATCATTGTTTCCAGACTGTGGTAATGCTGTGACCAAACACTCTTTAGGTACCACTGAAGTTTTCTCATGTGAAGCCTTGCATTTGGAATCAACAGGATGCAAGAAGCCATGTAACCCAATGCCTGCAGGAATTTCCTTGCAGTGAGCTGAGTTATAGTAGCCAAGGTTTTGAAAATTGAGGCCAGCTGTAACTGTTTTTCTGGAGTGAGGAAGGCCCTTTGCAAGTTTGTGTCTAGAAAAGCTCCCAAAAAGATCATTTGCTGAGAAGGGATCAAATGTGACTTTTTTATGTTCACTGAAAATCCCAGTATAAGGAGAAGACGTTGAACAAAATGCAGATGCTGAAGTAAAAGGTCTTTGCTGTCCGCCTGAATCAGGCAGTCGTCCAGGTAGGGGTAAATTTGAATCCTTTGGAGTCTGCAATAAGCTACTACTGGAGCCAGGCACTTGGTAAAGACTCTGGGCGCAGTAGATAAACCAAAGGGCAGTACAGAGAATTGAAAGTGCCTTGAGCCTGCCTTGAACCTGAGGTATTTCCTGCGTTCCTGCCTGATAGGAATGTGTAGGTAGGCTTCTTTCAAGTCCAATGTCACCATCCAGGCATCTTGGGAGAGCATTGGAAGAAGTTGTTGTAAAGTAAGCATCTTGAATTTTGGAATTTCCAGGAAGGTGTTTAATACCGAAAGGTCCAGAATCGGTCTCCATGTATTTTGCTTTCTTGGAACCAGAAATAGTCTTGAGTAAAAACCTTTTCCCATCTCTGAAAGTGGAACAGGCTCTATGGCTCTCATGGCCAGTAAGGCGTCCACTAGATTTAAGGCCTCTGACCACTGATGTTTTGGCAGATCTGGCCAACCGAAAGACCTTGGCAGAGTATGAAAGTGGAATTTATAACCTTTTAAAATCACGTCTAAAACCCATTTGTCCTGGGTAATCTGAGTCCAATTTTGGTAGAAAAGAGAAAGTTTTCCTCTGAGAGGGGCTTCCAGGCAAAGAGGACCTGTAGCCCAGCAGAGGGAGTCATTGGGTCTGTTTCCTTTGTGACTGAGATCTGTCTTCACCCCTTCTAGGTGATGAAGCAGTCCATTGTCTGGACCTGTAAGAGGCCTGTGCCTGAGCTCGACCTCTGGGGCATCTATATCTTCCCCTTTGAGGCCTGTCAGATGTGGGAAAGGACCAATTTTTAGAGGGCCAATTCCTAGAAAATCTAGGAGGCTGAAC
Organism: Protopterus annectens; assembly: GCF_019279795.1. Taxonomy (NCBI): domain Eukaryota; kingdom Metazoa; phylum Chordata; order Ceratodontiformes; family Protopteridae; genus Protopterus; species Protopterus annectens. The sequence goes on from NC_056725.1 coordinate 1,019,111,949, forward strand.
CTGTAAGAAATCTTTCACAGTCTGCATAGATTTTGCTTTTTCTTCCATCTTTTTAATAACCTCCTCAGCCTTGGTTCCAAATAAAACATCAGGCTAAACTGGGGCATCTAACAGTTTAACTTTAACCTGCTCAGGTAAATTCTGCTCACGAAGCCAAGCATGTCTCCTGATAACAGTATCAGAGGTTGCGGCTCTGCAAGAAGCCTCCAAGGCATCAAAACCACAATGTAAACTATGTTTGCTAACTTGTTCAGTTGCATGCAATAGATCCTGTAATTCCTTGTCCTCTGCACATGCAGAAAAGGTAGAAAGCCTTTGCTTTAAAACAGACAAAAGAAATTGCTGATATTTGAACATGTGAAACTGGCAATTTAAAGCCCTAATAGAAAGAGTAGCAGAAGTATAAACCTTTTTGCCCCACCTGTCCAAGGCACGAGAATCCTTTTCAGAGGGAATAGGATTTTTGGATGAAGCGGCCTTAGCAGCCTTAGAGCCCTGAGAAATAGTTTCAGGATCTGCAGAAGGGTTCTTAAACAAGAATTGATGGGAATCAGGGACTCTGTAAAATCTATCAGGCTTAGAAGGAGCAGGCGGCAAGGAATCAGGATTCAGGTTAGCTTCAGAGAAAGCATCATCCACAATATCAAGTACAGGAGGAATAGCCAAAGGCCTGTGTTGAGGGAGAAGGAGAAATTCCCTAAGTCTCTTCTTGGAAGCAGAGTAATCCTGACCTTCCCAATGAAAATGCTCTCTCATCTCATGTAAGGTTTCCCCAAAAGAGAAATCTTCAGGGGGAGAAGCAGAGGGAATAGAGTCCTCTGCATCCGAATCCTCATAAGGAGGAAAAGAATAATCCTGTTCAGAGGAAGAGACAGAAGACACAGAAGCCTGATCAGAGGAATCATAAGGTAAATCCTGTCTAGGCCTTTTTTCAGGAGGAGGGTGAGAACCCCTAATCATTGTAAGCAAATCCTCAGCCATCCGTAGTAATTGCTTCTGGGTCTTGGGAGCTGAATCCGAAGCAGCTTGAGAAGAAACCCTTGGTTTAACTGGAGTTTTTGACTTTGCCTTTGTAGAGATAGTGATATGAGAAGGCCTGAAAACCCCCTCAGAAGCTGGTACCTGCGCAGCGGTTCTGGACCCATCTGAAGGAGCGACGTCCGAAGGTCCTGCAGCAGATAAAATACTAGGCCTAGATGGCTCCCCATGGGAGTCCGTGTCGGCCATCGGTTCCGAAGTGGCGGACGACAGGGGCTGCAAAAGCGCCTCACTGACGACCGCCGAACCCGAAGCTGGCTCCGGCTGCAAAGTATCCTGTTTGGACCTCGGAGGCCTATCCTTGTCCTTGCGTTTCTTTTGAATTCTGGTTGTCGGTAAGGTATCCGACGACATCCTGTAATTGAATCGTCTACCGAAATAATTCAAGGCCCAATCGTACCTACGCTTGATAGTGCGAGAATTACACCTGGCACAGAACTGACAGCAAGAAATGTCGTGGTCAGGGCCTAAGCAAGGTAGACAGTAAGAGTGGAAATCTTTATGAGGTATTTGTTTTCCACACGATATACAATTATTAACTTTTTCTGACATCGGAGGAGCAAGAAAAAGATTCCCCAACGGGGTACTTAGCTTGAGAAGAGAAGTAGAAACTTCGGACCGATGACAATCAAAGCACGTTGTCCTGAATGCGCCAACCAATGACTTGTGAGCTGCTTTCCACCGCACGGCAAGAAAGACTGCAGAAGATGGCGTCGGCTGACGGCTTTATACCTCTGCGTTCTGACGTCAGGGTACTTGCTGGTACAGCTGACACTGGACCCGGACTTTGGAATTCTGGCCGACCTCGGGCTGCCTGCCGGCAGGAACACCCTACAGTTATGACTGCAACAGTGAAACATGAAGAACATCTATAACGAACGATCACTACAACTAAAGCACATCATACCATCAATGAGCATATAAACTAGTTTCCCTGGTAAATGAAAGTGCCTCGATCAGCTGTTGAAGGTGAAGTTATCAATTCCCGCCACTACAGCAGTATGAGCAGTTTCAGCAGAATTTCAAAGCATCTGAACAAGTTATATGTCAATCTTCTTCTTCTTTCGACTTTTCCCGGTTAGGGGTCGCCACAGCGGGTCACCTGTCCACATATGATTGGCAGTAGAGTTTTACGGTGTCGAGTTGCCAGCCCAGCACCCAGCCTTCCACACAAGGCATACACACGCACATACTCATGCCTAGGGCCAATTTAGAGTGTCCAATCTACCTAGAGCATGTCTTTGGGATGTGGGAAGAAACCACAGCACCTGGAGGAAACCCACGCGACCACAGGGAGGACATGCAGTCTTTTACAGAAGGCACCACAGCCGAAGATCGAACCGAAGAACCTCTTGCTGTGAGGTGGCAATGCTAATCACTGCACCACAGTGGCCGCCCTAAGGTGATAAAATCACTCACCTAACTATCAGAAGTTGTGCCTCACCCCAAGGAAACAATGGCAGAAATAACTGTGGCGGCTCCCGGAGTGACTGTCAATTTATACCATACTATATCGTCTCAAAAAGGCAAACAGCTATTAGTAATAGAAGGTTACCTATATCACCTGGAGAGAAGCAGAGATTGTAGACGTTATTGGGGATGTAAGTATAAAATATCCCAGGGTTGTAAAGGGAGAGCAGTAACCATTATGCCGGATGGAGATAGGTTAGACAAATCAGTCGGACATCAGCATCCAGGAGATCCTGTTGAAGTGGAGAGATACGTAGTGTGCCATGACTTGAAGGTGAGAGCTACATATAGTAGGGATACTCCTTGACTACTGGTGGAAGATGCTCTAGCATCCACTTCTCTTGACACTATTCACAGTATACCGCACAGGAAGGCTCTACTACAACAAATGAGGCGTGAGACAAGGAAAACATGTATGAGTGGAAGCAGTGATGAGTTAACTTTACATAACATTGATTCTGCTGACTATCCCCTAAAGAGTGGAATATTCACAAGTAAAATGTCTAATCCCTCAACTGATACTACAGTACTGGCATTCACAATGGTAAACAACTTATTTGACTTGAGCCGTGCATGTATCTAGCTAATGGTCGGACCATTTTTCAACAAGGGTGTAACTATTTGACAGTGCTCTTAGTTTAGTGAAGTACGGTACTCACAGTACAGCTGTACCTTTGTTGTATTCCCTCATGTCTAAAAAGTCCCTAAAATCGTACAATTATTTGTGGCACTGTATATTCCATTTATTAACTGAAAATGGTTTTCAGGCTGAAGTCCGTTATGTGTTGTGCGATTTTGAAATTGTTGCTCCGAAAAGTATTAGATTGAATGTACCAGCAGCCTGGTCAAAAGGTTGCTCGTTTCATTTCATGGAGAATGTGTGAAAGAAGGTGCAATCATTGGGCTTATCATCACTGTATAACAGTAAACATTCCTTTCAATTGGCTATCAAAGCTTGGTTGCCCTAGCAGTTTCGAAGGAGTCTAAACTGAATGGCATTTTTCACTTACTGAAGGAAACATTCCCTATAGAAGTGAGAGATATTATAGCAATAACCCACTCCTGGGTGTGGGTAATGCGGGATTTACCCACGGTTGGTGTGCTTTGGTCCCGACGGCAAAGCCCGAGGGACCAAACAAAGACAACAGTGGGTAAATCCCGCATTACCCACACCCAGAAGTGGATTATTGCTATTATACTGTGACATTATTTAAGAAAAGAAATAATTACTTTTCTTAAATAATGGCATTGTATAATGCCTCTTTGTTGCCCTTCCGCAGCTGTCTGGTATCCGCAGCAGTTCTGATGTACTGCGCATGCCTACACAGTACATCAGAGCTGTGGCCAAAAGCAACGGAGAAAGCAAGATCTCCGTTGCTTTCAAATGTTTCGCTAAGTTAAATGGATTTAACATAGCGAGACAGCTTTAAAATAAGCAACGGAGATGTCCGTTGCTTATTTTAAAGCTGTCTCGCTATGTTAAACCCATTTAACATAGCGAAACAATAAAAAGCAATGGAGATCTTGCTTTCTCCGTTGCTTTTTTTTGTTTTTTTTTAAACCTGTCTCGCTATGTTAAATGGGTTTAACATAGCGAGACAGCTTTTAAATAAGCAACGGAGATCTCCGTTGCTTATTTTAAAGCTGTCTCGCTATGTTAAACCCATTTAACATAGTGAGACAGGTTTAAAAAAAAGCAATGGAGAAAGCAAGATCTCTCTTGCTTTTTACACACTGTGTTGCTATGTTAAAGGAGTTTAACATAGAGAGACAGCTTTAAAAAAAAGGCAACGGAGATCTCTGTTGCTTTTTTTAAACCTGTGTCGCTATGTTAAACTCTTTTAACATAGCGAGACAGTGTTTTAAAAGAGACTTATACTAATGGAAAAAGTCCGGGCGACTGGACCTTTTTCCATTAGTATAAGTCGATTTACAACGTGCACGCTGGCCAATCAGCGTGCACGTTTTGGAATATTAATGGGGGGTCATGGTATAATGTAAAATATTGTTTTGACTGATATGTGCTTGGGAGGCAATGTAAGTTTAATACGTGCACCTCTTCCAGTGTATGGTTTACCCCACTGTTCCCAATTTCTTTCTGGAACATTAGTGAACTGAATGACTTATTTCTGCAACAGACACAGAACTCCAGAGAAGTGTGGCATAGGAGACTCAAATGCCAGCTTGGTGCAAGGGTTACAAACCTATCTACCTCAATAGCCACTTTAGTGAAGGAGCAAGACCGTGTTGATGAACTGTGTGTCAGGATGGCAACAGGGTGTCCTCCTTCGTATAAGAAAAGGAAGCTCATCTTAAGACATCAGCAATTTCAAACTGTCCTGACTAACAGGGACACTTACTCCATAATGGAATTCATATAAGCTATTGCGAAGCTACTGAAAATGTAATTAAGTGTTTCTTTAAATTTTCTGTATCACAATGGTGCTGCGGTGGTTTCTGGGATATCAAGACATTACACTTTGTGAAGCGTACTACAGCAGCTACAACTATGGAACTGTACAGCTCATTTCTAGCATTTGCTTATAATGTTGGCAGCTTTTGCAGTGGATTTCTATGGGACATGTACGTACTTTTGATTTGGAGGTTTAGTGCTTAACTTCGCTATCTGTTTATATCACTACAACACTGTCCGTTTGGGACTTGGTGATATCTATGTAGTTAATGCTTCATTTCAAGATATATCTGTGTGATCACTTAGTAGTTTCTTAAGTTACGTGTGAAGGCACTTAACGCACGAATCGGGAAATACATGTGCATGGTGTACATCATATCTCTTGGTGTGGACTTGGCTTCCCACATGTTGGTGTTTTGAGTTTTGTTTTTTGGCTGTCGTTATAGTGGCAGTTCATACATTTGGTCTCGGTTTAACTTTCGTTGTTTTGGTATTGTGGCCACTAGACCCACATATATATATATATATATATATATATATATATATATATATATATATATATACACACACACACACACACACACACACATATATACATATGTATGTATATATATATATATATATATATATTTTTTTTTAATTTTACATTTGTTTACCAGGAAAGTCCGACTGGACACATGTCCATTTTCAGCGGAGGCCTGGGGAGAACAGCTTCAACTTTTACCAAACAGTAAAAAGAAGTTATGTCCTTACCATAATGTTCCATGTGGAGTGTTCATCTCGCCTTTGTTCTTACACATGGGTGTCGGAGCCGATCCTCGGCTCCGAGTCGGCCGCTTAGCAAAGCTTTGCATCTAGAAGAAGCTCGAGACCAACCTACCTCCCACAATTCCCTCTGCCTCTACCTCAGATCTAGTTTGCAAACAGAAACAACACCAGATCCAGTAATAACAAGGTAATCACCCATAAAGAATACCTACGTATACATAAGGAACGTAACTAGCACAAGCCAGTAGAACAACACAGAGACCACTAGTGGGAGACAAACAGACCAGACTTCTAATCCGTACATTCTTCCAGACCTGAGGGTGGGGATGTAAGAACAAAAGCAAGATGAACACTCCACATGGAACGTTATGGTAAGGACATAACTTCTTTATGTGAGAGTGTTCAATCTCGCCGTTTGTTCTTACACATGGGTAGCGTCCCTAGCTCCGTTACTCTGAGTGACTCATGGAAGAACGTTCCTGAGCACAGTGGAACCAAAAGATGCTCTGTCCCTGGAAGTCCTGTCCACTTTATAATGAGTGATGAACGTATGCGGTTTAGACCAAGTGGCGGCTGCACAAATAGTGTCCAAAGGCAAATGAGCCGCATGAGCCAAAGATGTGGAAACTGATCTAGTAGAATGTCCCTTTGGTTTGGTGGGCAAACTCTGATTAGCAGCAGAATAAACGAAGGTTATACAATCAGTTAGCCATTTAGAAAGTGTACGCTTCGTCACTGCCATGCCCTTCTTGTTGTCCGCAAAGGCTATAAAGAGTTGGTCCGCTTTTCTATGGTCTTTAGTTTTATCTAGGTAGAATCTGAGTTGTCTATGAACATCCAACTTGTGCAACATATATTCCAGCTTATTGGAGTGGTTTTTGAAAAATGTAGGAAGCTCAATGGACTGATTAATGTTCTTAACTGAATTAACCTTAGGGAGGAAGGAAGGGTTGGTGCGTAATGATACCCTGTCCGGGTGAAAAATTAAATATGGCTGTTTAATGGAAAGCGCCTGAAGTTCTGATACCCGTCTGGCTGAAGTGATAGCTACCAGGAAAAGAGTTTTCCAGGACAAGAACTTTAAGGAACAGGAAGAAGCTGGTTCAAAGGGTGGTAAAATTAGTTGGGATAAGAGTAGATTTAGATTCCAAGGAGCTGTAGGTAACCTAACTGCTGGTCTAAGATGAAAAGACCCTTTCAAAAAGGCTTTACAAAGCCTATGAGCCATAATGGGCGCTCCGTTCTCTCCTACATGAAAGTTAGAAATAGCGACCAACTGGACTTTTAAAGTGGCCGTAGAAGCCCCTTGATGAAACAGCATGGACAGGAACTCCAAAATCTTGTTAAGAGGGGCTACTAAGGGATCTAAATGCTGTGTAGTCGCCCAGTAGACGAAACGTTTCCACTTACTGGTGTAAATTTTAGTAGTGGAAGCCTTATGAGAGGCTACCAGAATGTCCTGAACCGCCGGAGAGAGAAGATCAGACCTGGCTAAATAGGGAAGTGGAGCAGCCAAGCTGCTAACTTGAGGGACAGGAGTGACGAGTGGGGAGCCCCTGACGAATGAGTCAGTAGGTCTGGCACCGGGTCCAGAATCCAGGGCTCCCGCATTTAGTGGGCTTGAAGAAAGGGAAACCAAATCTGTCGAGGCCAGAATGGGGCAATGAGAATTATAGTCCTTTCCTGGTCCTTGGCTTTCTGAAGAAATCTGGGTATCAGAGGTATAGGGGGGAAAGCGTACAGGAGACCCGGGGGCCAATCGTGAATCAGAGCATCCCTGGGGACATCCCCTGGAGGGGGTAACAGAGCAAAGTAGCTTCTGCACTTGGTGTTCATTGGAGACGCAAATAGATCGCAGCAAGGCTGGCCCCACTTGCAGAAGATCCTTTCCGCCACTGTTTGGTTGAGGGACCACTCGTGAGGTAACAGGATGGCTCTGCTCAACCTGTCCGCTATGACGTTGGATAACCCCGGGATGTGCGTTGCTATCAGAAAGCGACCCGTGGATTCTGCCCACTGCCAAATTCTCATGGCCTCTCTGCACAACTGGTAAGATTTGGTTCCTCCTTGTTTGTTTATGTACCAGACTACGGACATGTTGTCCGTCTGAACTGCAATGGTCCCTAGAGGAAGAAGGGGGGAGAAGTGTTGCAACGCTAGAAACACTGCCCTCATCTCTAGAACATTGATGTGCAGGTTGTACTCTAAACTGGTCCATTCGCCTTGGACTGTCTGTCCCTGAAATATGCCCCCCCCACCCTATTAGGGACGCGTCTGTGGTCACTGTGGCTGCTGGTGTAAGTAACACAAACGGTCGGCCGCTGATGAAATTGTGACTCTGTAACCACCAAGACAGGTGTGCTTTGCAGGTGTTCGTAATGCGAATCTCGTGTGTCAGTGGTAAGTGTTGGAACGACCACTGTGTGAACAGCAGCCATTGGAGAACTCTCATGTGTAGCCTTCCCATGGGGACTGCAATGAGGGAAGCTGACATGAGCCCCAAGACTTTCAGGACTAGTTTGGCTGGAGATTTTTTGGACAATAGTAGGAGAGATACGTGTTCTTGTAGGGAAGCTATTCTTGCGGAGGGGAGTTTTAGTAGCAGAGAACGGGTATCTAGATCTGCTCCTATAAATGAAATATGCTGCGAGGGCTGTAACGCAGATTTTTCGAAATTTATCGAAATCCCTAGTTGAACACAAAGGCTGAGTTTGTAGTCCCTGGCCTGTATAAGTTGACGCTCGGTGGTCGCAGTAAGAAGCCAGTCGTCCAGATACGGAAACACCCGGAATCCTAGGCGTCTCAAGTGAGACGCTACCACTGCCATGCATTTGGTGAAAACCCTGGGGGCTGAGGTTAGACCAAAGGGCAGGGCCCGAAACTGAAAGTGGCTGGCTCCCAGCCGGAAGCGCAGGTGATCTCTGGACGCTCTGTCCATTTTGATGTGGTAGTAGGCGTCCCTGAGATCTATTGAGCACATCCAGTCGTCCTTCTGTAAGAACGGAAGGATCGATTGAAGCGTGACCATCCGGAACTTTTCTTTCTTCACATACGAATTGAGATTGCTTAGGTCCAGAATTGGCCTCCAGTCCCCTGTTTTTTGGAACTAAAAAGAGGCTTGAGTAAGTTCCGGATCCTCTTTTGTCCGCCGGGACTGGTTGGATGATTCTTTTCTCTAGCAGCTTTGAGATTTCTATAGCTGCAGGTTCTCGCAGATGGGGCGGTACATCTGGGAATCTTTTTTGTGGTAATGGGGGGAATACAAAGGTAATTTTGTAACCTCTGGTAATAATGCTTTTTACCCATTTGTCTGAAGTAAGGTTTTGCCAGGCCTGAGGGTATAAAGCTAAGCGTCCCCTGACTGCCTCCAGAGCAGGACAGTCGGGCCTCCTCTCAGGAGTGCTGGAAAGGCTTCGCAGGGGTGGTATCCCTGTCGCCTTGGTTCTGCGGACCCCCTCTGCCGCCAGGGCGGCGTCTTCCACCTCTGCCCCCCCCTCTGCCTCTGGAGGGGGCATCACCCTGTGTGCCTGGGAAAGAACCCTGGGGTTTACGAAACCACATCTTTCCACCTCGCTGCCCTTTGGGGTACGGTCTGGATGGGGTGGAAAAACAGACTCCGACAGCAGACAGAGTCTTTCCCTCCTGCTCACACCGGGTTAAGGTCTCCTTTACTTTGGGGCCAAAAAGAGTGGCACCATCAAAGGGGGCGTTAGTAAAGGAAGACTTGAAGGCTTCCGCAAAGGAGCACAGGTGCATCCAGGATTGTCTACGAAGAGCAATCGCTGAAGCTGCAGCCCTACTCGACCCTTCAGCCGCATACGAGATGAGCCTCATGGACGAGTTCACAATGGATGTAAGGGTATTGAGCTGGGCCGTAACCTTATCCGAGACAGCAGCATCTGTACTACCCTGGAGGGTATCTCCCAACTCTTTGATTAGATCCCTCTGTAATCGTGTGAAGTGTGTCAAGTAGTTCAGCGATCGCATGGAAAAAGTCGCTGAGCTGAAAATGCGCTTCCCATATCTGTCCATTGTCCTAGAGTCTCTGTTAGGAGGATGAAGAGACGAGGAAGATTCGGACATCTCCTTTTTCGTGGCTGCTGCCACCACCATAGCGTCCACTGGAACTCCCTTAGTGAGGTATGACTTATCCTGAGAGGCAGTTATATATTTGTTAGGCTTCCTGGGAACTGGCTCCACTGTGTCAGGTGCCTCCCATGCCCTTCGAGCAATTAATTCCATTAACTTGTCGAAGGGCGGAGTGACCCAGGAGGAAGAAGGGCGAACACCAAATGCCTTCAGCAGAACCGACTCATCCTCAGAAGGGGGTAGGGCCTGCCAATCACCTCTCTGTTTCAGGATCTCCAGGATGTCAGAAAAGGAGACATCCTCCGAGGGTGATTTTGGGGACCCCTCTCTGACTCATCCAAGTCAGTATCCGATGTTAAGGATTCTTGTGGAGAATCTAAGTGCCTCCTCTTGCACAATCTTTTCCTCGGAACATCATCGGGGGGGGGGGGGCATCCGATGAGGCCTCCGAGGAAGAAGGGGCTCCCTCTGGGAGTGGCTGAGACACTGGTGCTCGACGCTTTTGTGTAGTCGTGGGTGCAGAAGAAGACAACGGACCTTTATGGGAGGGAGAAGTTGCTTCTGCTGAAGTGGTTGTCTGAGAAGACAATACCTTCCTCATAAGGTCGAAGGCCACCAGACCCCGAGCCGAGGAATCCCCCGGTTCCGAAGAACACGGAAGTATCTCCGAAGCAGAGGCCAAGGGCATCGACCCCGAGGACGGAGCCGAGGTGATCCGTGCCGAGGCGCCGAGGGGGAGAGTCGGCACCGAAACATCGGTTCGACTCTCGGTCCCGGAACCAAGGATAGATCGTCGGCTCCGCAAGTCCGGTAATGGTTCCGACGGAGTAGAGGTCAACGGTGCCGACCGAGAAAGGGACGGTTCCGGCACCAAGGGCTCCACTATCATCAGATCAACATCTTCTCCCCGCTCCGAAGGCTGAGTAGGTCTCGGAGGAGGATCAGATGGAGATAAAGGAAGGCCTTCGAGTCTCGACACCAATTGAGAGGAGAATGAAATGAGTTTGGACAGGGCCGTGTTCTCCATTAACTTCTGCACCACACGATCTACGTCGGTGTCGGAGAGGGGCCTGGAAGATCGAGTCGAAGGAATCGAGGACGGCGCCGACCTAAATAGAGCAGGAGGTGGAAGCTCCGTCACCGGTTCCAAGACTCGAGGCTCGGTGACAGACAGAAGTTCGACACTCGGCCCCGAAGTCTGTGGAACCGGTGAACGAACCTTAAATGAAGAACTCGGAGCCGATGACATGGGCTCCGATGTCTTCGACTCCTTCAAGGATTTAGAAGCCTGGTCTGACTTGTCAAGAGCCTCTTGGAAGGCAGGCTTCAAAAGACCTCTGTCCATAAGCTTCCTGCGCCTATCTGTCATGACCCTTCCACTAAAAGAATGACAAATAGAACAGTCTTCTTGTAGATGGAGAGGGCCAAGACAGAAGACACAGGAGCTATGGTTGTCAGTGACAGACATCTTCTGCCCACACCGACACCTCTTAAGTCCTGACTTAGCTTTTTCAGACATCCTGTAAGAAAAAGTACTGTACACTATCAATAACAATGTCACAAAAAGGTTAGTAAATCCACAGTCACAGCAATAAAAATTGCTGGTATCAAAATCCAAGTTTAGTAGTAGTAAGTGGGGTAGGCCCTAGGTAAACCTAAACTATATATATATATATATATATATATATATATATATATATATATAAATTATATATATAGGAGTAGAAAAGGATTAGCAGACCATACACACACACAAACACTAAATATAAATGTCAAGAATCCTAATTTTTTTAAGAAAAAGTTAGCTTATCTTCCCAGTTGGTCAGAGCTCTTCAAAAACGATGCGATCGGTTGCAGCGGCAAACTAGATCTGAGGTAGAGGCAGAGGGAATTGTGGGAGGTAGGTTGGTCTCGAGCTTCTTCTAGATGCAAAGCTTTGCTAAGCGGCCGACTCGGAGCCAAGGATCGGCTCCGACACCCATGTGTAAGAACAAACGGCGAGATTGAACACTCTCACATTATATGTTACATTCATACAGTATAGATATTAATACAGTATAATACATTTTTACATAAGTACATGTAAAGAATGTGTCATTTCACACCATAAAAAGTAAAGAAAACACACAGCGGAGTATTCACTATAGTAGAGGAATTAGCTATAATTAGATAGCTATATTTTATATCTATATAAATATAAAAATATATATATATATATATATATATATATATATATATATATATATATATATATGTGTGTGTGTGTGTGTGTATGTATATATATATATATATATATATATATATATTCATAATTTACATTTACAGAACTAAGATATGTACATAAGAGAACTGTTACCAACTTATCCCTGAGACAAATGACAACAATTTAAATTGTAACCCCCCTAAAAAAAATAAATAAAACACAATATACAGTAGTCACATTAAAGAAAGTACAGTTGTATGCACTTACCATAAATGTAGATGTTAGAGTATATTCACTGCTGCACTCCTCACATTTGGGTTATCTGCCTGCAGATAGCCCTCAGCCGGCCTGAATACCAGAGTTTTCGGATTTGTGCATCGGATGCTGTCGCTTCTTCCATGACGTCAGGGGTGTAAAACATGTAGCCGACTCCATTACATCAGTTTTTCTTGACCCAGAAGTCAGGTGCCCCCACAATAGGAAGCAATTATATGATATGGAACACCCCCAGCAAAAAGCAAATACACTAGATATAATATATGCCAAACAAGGAGGAAAGGTAAAAGTCAAGAGAAGTCAGGGGGCTGGAGGGAGGGTAACCAGGAATGCAACAGCGAATACACTTGAACATCTACATTTATGGTAAGTGTACACAACTGTACTATGTTCTTCGTGTTTCACTGTTGCAGTCATCACATTTGGGTTAATTCCCAAAGCTAAGGAAGGGTGAAGGTAGTTAAAGAGCATTAGAACTAGCAATAAGGCCCTGTAAAACTGATGTGGCAAATCCAGCTCTGGATTTAGAAAAGATAGGCAGGTGGTAATGCTTGGTGAAAGTATGTACAGAGCTCCAGGTTGCAGCTTCCAGGATGTCCCTGGTAGGGACTCCTCTGAGAAATGCAGTACAGGTAGATGCAGCCCTGGTGGAATGTGTTCTTATCCCCAGTGGGGTAGGTTTTCAATGGTGTTTGTAGCAGAAATGGATGCAATGTGCTATCCATTTAGAAATGGTTTGCTTTGAAATGACCTTTCCCTCTGCCCCTGCAACAAAGCTAAATAGCAGCTGGTCAGATTTTCTGAGAGGCTTAGTCCTGTCCAAATAGAATCTAAGCTGTCTGTGTATGTCCAGAGAATGCAGTATCCTTTCCCCTTTATTCTGAGGATTAGGGAAAAAATTAGGCAAATTAATGGACTGGTTTAGAGCCACACTAGACACCAGCTTGGGCATGAAGTATGGATTAGTCCTGAGAGAAACCCTGTCCGCATGGAAGACAATGAAGGGTTCCACTGCCATGAGGGCCTGCAGTTCAGAAACTCTTCTTGCTGAATTGATGACTAGAAGTAAAGCTGTTTTCCAAGAAAGGAATTTTAACTCTGCTGCAGCAGCTGGTTCAAAAGGGGGAGGGGGAGTTTTTCCAATACAAAGTTAAGGTCCCAGCCTGAAGTGGGAGCCCTTCTGGGGGGTCTTAAATTTCTGGCCCCTCTAAGGAATTGTTTTAGCAGGGATGACAGAAGAGGGGTGGGTCAGTATTATAATGTGCTGATATGGCAGAGGCATGAATCTTAACAGAAGAAAAGGACAGGCCCTTGTGGAGCATTTCTGTTAAATAATCTAGAATATGATTTAAGCTGGGCACCGCTGTGCCCATCCCCTAAGCCTGGCTCCAGGAACAGTATCTTTTCCACTTTTCTTAATAGGATTTTCTAGGACTAAGCCTCCTTGCCTCAAGAATGACATCCAGCACCTGCTTACTGAGGGTTGCTGGAGGTGAGGTCAGGGAATTAGCCAGGCTGCAAGGTTCAGGGTTTGAAGCTGAGGGTGCAGAATCTGGCCAGCCTGCTGGGACAGCAGGGAAGGGGTCCGAGGCAGGTGCCAAGGTTGTAGCACTGTCAGACTGTGCAAAATGTGGTACCAGTGCTGGCGTGGCCAGTCTGGTGCAATCAGTATTGTCCTTGGCTTGTCCTGTTTGATCTTTAGTACAACTTCGAGAGGAGAGGCAGAGAGGGAAAAGCATAAACTGAGAGGCTTTGCCAGGTAAAGGACAGGGCATCCACTTTCCAAGCTTGACTGTAGGGAGTTCTGGTGCAGAATTTGTTCAACTGGTAGTTCTGTGGGGAGGCAAACAGGTCTACCTCTGTTGTCCCCCATTTGTTGCTCAAGAGGTTGAATATTTTGGGTTCCATTTTCCATTCATGTGGGTCCATGAGATTTCTGCTTAAGTCATCTGCCAGTGAATTTAGTTTGCCTGGCAGGATATTTTGCCATGGCTAGTCTGCAGAGTGGGTAGGAATGGGTTTCCCCTGCTTGTTTATGTACCACATAACTGTGGTGTAGTCTGGCTTTACCAATAGTTGTCCTGGATGAATAAGGTCTATAAAGGCTGTCAGAGCATTCTGTACACCTAACATTTCTTTTTGATTGATATGCAGGTGCATCTACCTTGGGTTCCATTTGCCCTGAATGCACTGCTCTGCCATGTGAGCCCCCCATGCATAGTCTGATGAGTCTGTTGTTAGGGTTTGGGCGGCAGGGGGTAGAGTGAAAGGGAGTCCCTTGTGGTAGCAGGCCTCTGCCCACCAAAGGAACTCTGCCCTTAGACAAGGGATAATAGGAATCTTTGTTTCCAGGTCCCGAGAATATTGACACCATAGACTTTTTAGGTACCATTGAAGTTTCCTCATATGCAGTCTTGTATATGGAATTAACAGAATGCAAGAGGCCATGAACCCCAGGGCTTGCAGGATTTTCCTTGCAGATAGCTGGGTTTTTGTGGCTAGTAGGTTGTCAAATGAAGTGAGGAATGCCTTCTGGGAAGTTGTGTTCAAGCTTGCTCCCAGGAATAGAATCTGTTGGCAGGGTAATAGGTATGATTTCTTCTCGTTGATGGTGTACTCTAGTGAAGTTAGAAGTCTCTTTACAAATGCCAGGTGCTGTAATAGCAAGTCCTGACTCTGTGCCTGAATCAGGCAATCATCCAAATATGGATAAATCTGAATATTTCTCTGCCTGCAAAATGAAATGGCAGGAGCTAGGCACTTTGTAAATAGCCTGGGCACAGTAGATAAGCCAAAGGGCAGAGTAGAGAACTGATACTGCATGGAGCCTGCCCTGAAGTGTAGGAATTTTCTGCAGGATTCCCTTATTGGGATGTGCAGGTAAGCTTCCTAGTCTAGAGTTGCCAGCCAGGCATCCTTGGCTATCATAGGAAGAAGCTGCTGAAGAGTAAGCATTTTGAATTTTGGAACCATCAGAAAGGTGTTGAGAATAGAAAGGTCCAAGATAGGATGCCAGAAGTTTTCTTTTCTGGGAACCAGGAACAGTCTTGAATAAAAACCTTGAACTCTTTGTTCTGCTGGAGCAGGTTGAATAGCCCTGATACTGAGGAGAGAGAGCACTTGTTTTTGGGCATTCGCCCACTGCCTTGGGGGAAGATCTGGCCATCCACTTGGTGTTGGGAGTGAGTGGAAGTAGAATCTGTATCCTAGGGAAACTATGTTTAAAACCCATTTGTCTTGGGTAATGAGTTCCCAGTTTTTTGCAAGCACGGCGAGCTTTCCTCCTAAAGGAGCAAGTAATTGAGCAAGGCTTGGTAGGTGCAAGGATAAGTCATTGTGCCATTTTTCCATAGGGGGAGGCTTACTACTCCCTGCTTTGGAAGTGGGGGCCCCCACTGCTTAGATCCGAGCATAGCCTGAGACTGATGTCTTGGTGGTCTGCTGCTCCTGGGTTTGGACAGAGAAGGCCTGGAAGGGACTGGAAAGGACCAGTTCTTTGAAGGCCAATGCCTACTGAATCTAGGTGGCTGTACTTGTAAGAAATCTTTAACAGTTTGCATAGATTTAGCTTTTTCCTCCATCCTTTTGCGGACTTCTGCTTTGTTGACAAAAAGGCTCTCTTGGTGTAAGGGTGCATCCAGTAATTTAGCTTTAACATGATCTGGCAAGTTTTGTTTCTTAAGCCAAGCATGCCTTACAAGTACAGACCCAGTGACAGCAGCCCTGCAAGATGCTTCTAAAGCATCAAAACCACATTGCAAAGTATGTTTACCTACTTGGTCAGCAGAATGCCTTAACTCTTGTAAATCATTGTGCTCAGCACAGTCAGGAATCAACATCATTTTCTGTTTAATTAAGCCCATAATATGCTGCTGATACTTTACCATATGAAACTGGACATTTAAAGCTCTAATGGCCAAAGTGGCAGACATATATACCTTCTTACCCCATCTGTCTAAAGCTCTAGAATCCCTATCAGAAGGGATAGGATTTTTGGCAGTAGTAGCCTTAATGTCTTCTGGTCCTTGGGAAATGGTCTCTGGATCCGCAGTAGGATTCTTGAAATGGAAGATGTGAGAGTCAGGTACTCTGTGGTACCTGTCAGGTTTCCTGGGAGCTGAAGGCAAAGTGTCTGGGGTAAGGCTGGATTCCAAGAAAACATCACCTACAATCTACACAACAGGAGGGAAAGCCAAGGGTCTGTGTTGAGTCAGGTTTAAAAATTCCCCAAGTCTCTTTTTGGACTGAGAATAGTCCTGGCTTTCCCAGCGGAAATGCTCCCTAAGGATATGGAAGGTTTCACCAAAAGAAAAATCTTCTGGAGGAGAAGCAGAAGGAATGGAATCCTCTGCATCAGAATCCTCCTAAGTAGATAAAGGTAAATCCTGGTAGTCAGAAGGAACAGAGATATCAGATTCATGATCAGAAGAATCAGAAAGAAAATCAGTTCAAGGTCTCTTAGAGGGGGAAGGCTGGCTTCTGCTAATTAAGGTAATAAGGTCTTCAGCCATTCTAATCATTTGTTTTTTAGTCATATGGGCCTGAGAATGCGCTTTGGTCATCGGCTTTTTAGGCTTAGTGCGAGCTTTAGGCCTGAGGAATTCGGTATTTTTAGCTTGAAACGAAGTTGTCGGTTTGATATGAAAATTGGTAGGCCTGAATACACCCTCAGAAGCCGGTGCCTCAAGGTAGAGACCTCTGCAGGTTACATAGGCGAAGAAGTATCTCGTGGCATACCGGACTCCAAATGGGTCTCAGTAGAGAACTGCTAATCTATAGTAGTGGGTATTAGGGGCTGCGAAAGCACCTCACTGCACTGGCAGACTGGCGACTAGCTTATCGGAAGCATCGTTGGCAGTTTTGGATCTATGCGATCTGTCTCTGTCTTTATCCTTACGTTTTTCGGTAGTTGGAAGGCTTACTGAAGCCATTTCAGAGTACAGAGATTGAGAATGAAAGCATTTAGCTACAAAAATAGCCCGACGACGAATAGTTCGGGCGTTGAACAAGGCACAAAACTGACAGCGAGGGACGTCGTGGTCAGGGCCTAAACAAGTGACGCAGTAAGAATGAAAATCTCTATGAGGTATTTGCTTTCTACAGATAAGACAATTGTTAATTTTTTCTGACATCGGTTAGAGCAAGAAAAAAGGATCCCCAACGGGGTACTTATCTTTTTGAAGACTTCAGGTCTGAAACTCGAAAACGGAAATTTCAGGAGTCGGTCGACCGGCACTTGCAAACTGCTTCTGCTATGGGCACCACACGGCAAGAAAGACTGGGGTAATGGCGTCAGCTGCATGTTTTATACCCCTGACGACCTGATGTCACGGAAGAAGTGACAGCATCCGAAGCACAAATCCAAAGACTCTGGTATTCAGGCCGTCTGAAGGCTACCTGCAGGCAGATAACCCAAATGTGATGACTGCAACAGTGAAACATGAAGAACATCTTCCATTATGTTTTGAACTTTGACATTATGCTTTGGCTTCAAGCCAACATTAGCTACTCTGTTTATATAATCATTTATACTAACACATGCTCACGGCATGTGATGATCAAAATATACTGCACGCCAAGTCTGGTGTAAGGCAAGAGCCCAAAAGGCAATTGTATGATAAGTCTGAGTGTGATTTAACATCTGCTAAACAACTCTGTATGAGTTAATGCACTTACAAAATGGTTAGCACCTGGCTATATAGTTTGGTTCTTAGATGAAGTGCCTTCTGTGCAGTCTGCATACCTTTCCTGTGTTAGAGGTGTCAATGTGGGGTTTTGTCAGGGTCTCTGGGTCCTCCATCCCAAAGATGTGAAAACAGGCAATCTGCAGATACTTTAAAATGCACCTAGGTGTGTTTGTATACATACTAATGTCACGTGATGGACATGTGTTTCATCAAGAAATGCTCTTCTGCCTTATACATGTTGTTTACTAGGATGGGCTTCATCTCTCAGTGACCTTAAATCAGATAAAGGGCTATTGCCAGTGAATGAATGAAAGGGTGAATAAATGTGTGCATATATGAATGTATGAACTACTTTTAAACAAGTTAAAAAACAATAAAATGCAATCAATAACATGCCCAGATACATAACCGGGAAAAGCCGAAAGACAAACAACATACTAATAATACTTATTCAAAATGCAAATTCCAAAAAGAAGTTGCAACTAAAAATCATTTTCCAAGTCTCTTTGTTCTAGCAGAGGTTGAACAGTTTCCTTTTATTAAATGGCATCAAGCAATTAACTCTTTTCCTAAACTTATTTTATGTGGCCTTTGCTGACTGGGTGCAGACACTTTTTAGGGAAGATCCAAGGTAGTGTTAACAATGACTAGAGGAAATCTGGCCACATCACAGACGTAATTTCCCTACTTTTTGGTAAGTGCCATGATTTTTTTTTTTTAACATCTACATGAGCTACAACCAAGTCAGGCTGTTGGGGCCTCAATTTAAAGTCTCATCTAATAGATGAAATATAGATGAAATACAGATTACAAAAAAAAAAAAATGAACACTACAGTACCAAGACAACTTCTACCAGACAACTAAAGCCAACTTTAACTTGATACAGTATGAGATATCCCTTTAAACTGCAGTGCCCTCTAATGGCTGGATTTGAATAATGTAAGAAAAGTAAGCCGTCTACAGGCAATTAACAACTATCCCATAAACAACAGTCTAAAACCTGACAATTACACAGCATAAGCTAGAGTGCAAATGTAATCATTCTGCTTTCAGTAAGTCAGCTTACATTTACTCATTACTTAAAGCTGTCATGCGAATGAACAACCCAGCAGATTACCAGATATAGCTTGTCCAAAATACTATTATATGACTTAAAAATAAAGAATAGCTGTGTAAAATCTTACCATAACCACAGATATCCTTCTCTTCCATGTTGCAGTATTCCAACTGCTGGGTTTTCCTATATTGCTACCCGAATGTCAGGCCAGTATACAAAAGCTTCTAGTCACTGCTAGGTACATAGGACATCTGATGTTGGCCCAGGGAACGTGGGCCATAAAAGTGATGTTTGCACGTAACTTTCCTCAGTACTGAACGCCCCAGTCAGGCTCCAGTTGCACTCCATTCTCAGGAAGCTGCACAGGCTCTATGCCACCCAGGAAAGGACAGCTCAGATGGACAGAAGGGGGAAAGGCTGCAGGGAATGAATACTGCAACATGGAAGAGAAGAACATCTATGGTTATGGTAAGATGTTACACTATTCTATGTCCTATTCTCATGCTGTAGTATTCCAACCGTTGGTTAAGTGCCATAACTCACAGGGAAGAAGATGGAGCTACTCTCCACAAAGCCTTGAAGTATTGCTCTTGCAAACCTTACTCTAGATCTGGAAACATCACCCAATTTGTAGTGTTTAGTGAAGGTGTGTACAGATGACCAGGTAGTTGCCTCAAGAAAAGAAGGAAGCAGTGTCCAATCCTTTGAAGAATGCCCCAAATGAAGTCATGGCTCTGGTGGAGTGGGACTTAATTCTGGATTTCAAATTTTTCCCATGGAACATGTAGCAAAAGGATATAGCTTTGGTGATCCAAACAGAAATTCTCTGCTTTATCACCACCTTTCCCTGGGATCTAGGGTGGAAGGAGAGAAAGAAATGCTCTGATTTCCTGAAGGTCTTAGACTTGTCAAGGAAAAATCTTAGCTGTCTGTGAACATCAAGGGAATGCAAGACTCTCACTGTCATTTTGGGGATGAGAAAAAAAGGCAGACATGTGAATACTGTGATTTAGGGATAGCTCATTGACCACCTTAGGCATAAAGGAGGGGTTGGTCCTCTGGGTCACCCTACCCTTGTGGAAGATGAGGAAGGGAGGAGTTGCCATCAGAGCCTAGAGTTCAGATACTCGCCTGGCTGCTGTGCGGGTCATCAGATGTAGTTTTTCAGGTACAATGTTTCAGAGAAGCCTTTGAGGCTGGTTCAAATGGGACAACAGTGAGTTTTTCTAAAACGCAGTTCAGATCCCAAGGAGGAGGGATCTGCCTCCTAGGTGGTCTGAGGTGTACTACTCCCTTAAGGAATAACTTAGAAGGGAGACAGGAGGCTAGAGGAGGATCAAGAGGCAGACGGGCTGAAATAGCAGCAAGGTGTGCCTTAACAGAAGAATATGCCAACCCTGCATGGAGTAATTCGCACAGATAGGACAGCACTAGTGGGACCTCTGTTTTTAATGGGTCTAGCTGTCTTTGACACCACATGGAAAACCTCTTCCATTTAGACAGATAAGATCTCCTGGTATTAGGTTTCTTGGCCTCCTGCAAGACTGCAAGCACGAACTCAGTGTAAAGGTGCTTCGAAGGGATCAGAATTCTATCACCCACAGGATTAGATTCAGAGATTCCAAGTGGGGATGGATTAGGGATCCCTTGTCCTATGTGAGAAGGACCACTTTGTGAGGTAACTTGTGGTGATTGCCCCTGGCTAACTGCAGAAGGAGGGGGAACCAATGCTGTCTTGGCTAAAAGGGAGTCACCAGCAAGATATTTGGTTTGTCCTGTTGTATCTTCAGCAGGACTTTTTGAAGTAATGGGAAGGGGGGAATGCATACAGAAACATTCCCTTCGATGAGATTGAAAAAGAATCTGATGCTCTCACTAAAGGACTGGGTAGCCTGGTGTAAAACAGTGGTAGTTGTCTGTTCAGAGGAGAGGAAAACAGATCTATTTGAGATATACCCCAGCTGTGCATAATGTCTAGAAACACATCCCTGTGAAGCATCCATTCGTGGGATTGTGACACGGACCTGCTCACTGTGTCTGCCTGAATGTTCTGAGCTGACGGGATATAGACTGCCCACAGGGAGATTCCATGTTGGACTGACAGATCCCATGTCTGGAGAGCAAGTCTGCAAAGCAAATAGGAATTGGCTCCTCCCTGTTTGTTCACATACCAAAGACCTGTAGTATTGTCTGTCAACAATTTCAAGGGCCCCTGCTTTAGGACATGAAGAAAATCTGTCAAGGCAAATATGATTGCTCTCATTTCCCTGTGTTCCCAGCCTGAAAGTGTGGGGCCAGGTACCCTGTACTTTCAGGCTGCCTAGAGTAGCCCCCTAGCCAAGATCTGAGGCATTCGTGTACATCTCCTGGACAGGGCGAAGGGCCTGCAGTGGAAGTCCTGGGTTGAGCATCACTTAGTTTAACCACCACAGAATTTCCTTCGTCGGGCATGGGAGGAAGGGGATGATGAAGTCCAACGGGTGTGAATGTTGGTCCATAGGGACTTTAGGTACCATTGCAATTTCTTCTTGTGCAGCCTTGCCAGAGGAAGCATGGGATGAGACCTTGTGACCCAGCAACCTGAGGTATAGTCTGGCTGTCAAAGCAGTGGCTTTGAGGATGGTCGCCAGGTACTGGGTCAGAGTTTCTACTGTATGGGGTGGGAGGAATGCCCTCAAAACATCTGTTCTTATTCTGCAGCCCAGGAAAACCTGGTCCTGTGAAGGATTCAGGTTGGACTTGGGAAAGCTTTTGTTAAATCCCAGAGCCTGAAATAGGGAGATGACTTGGAAGAGTTGGTTTTGAGAGATTTAGGACATTTTGCCTGAATTAGGAGGTCATCCAGGTGTGGGAAAATTTGGATCCCTTGGACTACAGGGGCCAGGCATTTGGTGAAGACCCTTGGCACAGTAGATAGTCCAAAGGACAAGGAACTGAAAGTGTGAGGAACCAACAGCAAACGGCAGGAATTTCCTGTAGCTGGACCTGACAGGTATGTGGAGGCAGGCTTCCTTTATGTCCAAGGTGGCTAGAAATCCCAGCAAAGGGAAAAGGGTTTGAAGAGTCAGCATACGAAAGGTGGGAACCTTTATAAACAGATTTAGGTGGGAGAGGTCCAGGATAGACCTCCAAGGTCCATCCTTCCTGGGTACCAGAAAGAGTCTTGAAAAAAATCCCCTCCCTTGCTCTCCTGGAGGAACCGGTTGCATGAGTCCTTGAGAAAGGACGTTGTCTATAACAGGCTGGAAAAGATGTATTTGTGTCATATCTCAATACAACTACAAGCTTTTTGACTTTCAAGGAAGCAATATCAGATCATGAGGCATTATTCCTTGATGTTAGAATTAATTTATACGAGGGTGCATTACAAACTACTATTCATAAGAAGGATGTGCATATTAGTAGATATATACATCGTGATAGCATGCATGCTCCGCATGTTTTTAAAGGTATTGTTAAGGCTCAATTTGCTAGGGTAAGTAGACTGAAGACGGTTGATTCGGTGTTTCTTATACAATTGGAAGAAATGCTTAATGAATTTTTAATGAGTGGTTATGATCGGGATATGTTGATAGGATTGAAAGACTATGCAATGTCAAATAGGGATACTATCTATAAACCTTTTTTTAGGGCCAACTCTCCAACTAGTTCATCCAATTTTGGTTTAAGTTGTAATGTCCCTAAGATGGACAGGATTAGATATGTTACGACTTTTAATACTAGAACATATTCAATTAAATATATTATAGAAAAGTATTGGCCAGTATTGATGGCTTCTCCAGATATTAGTAGAGTTTTAGGTAATAAGCCATACTTCTCATATAGAAATATGAGAAGTATTAAGAGTCGGATATGTTATAAGGATTTTAATTTTAGACCAGATACGAGTGATTATAATTTTACCCGTTCTGGTACATTCAAATGTATGAAATGTTCTTGTTGTATGGACCTTACTAATTCTCCTAATCATACTTTTATACATCCCATAACTAACAAGGGCTTTGAGTTTAAATCTGTGGCAAATTGTGGTAGTGTTAATGTGGTTTACTTGGCAACCTGTGTGGCCTGTCCCTCATTTTATGTAGGAAAGACCACACGAAAATTGAAGGACCGGATAATTGAACATAAATCCGAGATCAGAAGAGAAAATGAGAATAATGCCCTTTTTAAACACATTAGGTTATATGGGGATGAACATTATTTTAAATTTAGGGTTTTGGATATAGTTGTCCCTTCTGGTAGGGGTGGGGATATTAATAATGTCTTAGAAATTAGAGAGTATGAATGGATATTGAGACTGGCGGCAGATTCTCTTCCAGGCTGGAATTCTACCGTTAGTCTTAAACCTATTCTAATGAAGCTACAACGAACTAAATTGTCTAGTTAGTATTATATATATTTTTTTATTTTATATTTTAAATTTGAATTTTATTGTTGTATATATATATTTTTTCTGGTCATATGATGTTGGCTGCTGTCATGTGACTGATATGCTCCTACTTAAAGTATGTTGCTTTGTTGATTGGCTTGTATTTAGTATTAAAGAAGGGTTTTGCCCGAAAGCTTTGCTGTGTTGTGCATAAAGTTTTTTGCCTAACGATTTGTGTCTTTTTTGAGCTACTGACTTCCAGCCTTAGTTGTTTGGACAGAAGGGGGAATGACCCAGGACATAAAGTGGCACTTTTCTATAATGGATAGAAACCATCTGTCTGAGGTGATGAATTGCCAAAGGGACAGACAGTGAGACAGCCTTAGGGACAGAGGAATGGATTTTGCGGGGAAAGATAGTGAAGGCAGGCAGTCACAGGCTATCTGCCCTATCCTGAAAGGGAGTTTTCTGGGCAAAAATTTGAGAAGACTTAGCAGAGAGAGTCTGCCGTTTCCTTGTACCTTTTCTGCCTCTAGCAGGGGGCGTTGGGGCAAAATGCTTTCTAACGAACTGTGTCTTTGATGGATAGTTCCTATGAAATTTGGGAATGGGGGAGATGAAGAGATGTTTAAGGTCTTGCAGCTCTTTCCCTTTTTGCTGAACGGCTGTGAATAGCTCAGCCGCTTTGTAACCAAAAAGGGCAGCGTTATCCAGGGGAGCATCCATTAATTTTGCCCTAATATCATCGGGCAAGGGCTGAACCCTTAACCAAGAGTATTGTCTCATGACTGAGGCAGAGGCAGCTGATCTATCAGAGGCTTCTGCAGCATCATACCTGCAATGAATAGAGTGTCTGGTGACCTGGGATGAGAGATTAATGAGATTAGAAATTTGTGCCTTTGAAGCAGACTCTGGTAGGTCAGCCAAGAGTTTGTTGACCTAGGACAGAAGTGCCAAGGCATACTTGGACATGTGTGTTTGGTAGTTTACTGCCCTGAAGGCCAGGGTAGAGGAAGTGTAAACTTTCTTACCAAGGCACTCCTAGGCCTTACTGGCCTGGTCAGTGGGGAGGACGGAGTTAGAAGGCAGTCATTTTGATGGCTTATCTGCTGGTACTGAAACAGTGGCAGGATCAGCTACTGGGCATTTAATTAAAAATGTAGCCCCTTCAGGAATCTTATAGAACCTGTCAGGTCTCCTGGGAGCAGGAGGTTGTGAGTCAGGGTTAAGACAGGCAGCATTGTAGGGATCCATGAATGCTGGTAATACTGGGGGAATTGCAGAAGAAGCAGATGTCTCCATCTGCAGGAGCTCATAATATCTTTTTATGTACCTCATACATCTCAGAAGCATCACATTTAAAAAATTCCCTCATTTTGGTAGTTGTCTCCCCAAAGGTTAGATCCTCAGCAGGGGAATCAGTCTCAACAGATTCATCCTCTGGGGAAGCATAGCCAACAGGAGAGAATCATCAGCTTCAGGTAGGATGGCATCCTCAACTTGAGGCCTGGGACTAATAAGAGGAGGCTCGGCATGTGGGGATCCAGGCATATCAGGCCTTAGAGCCATAAAAGCATTAAAGAGGCTCTTTGAAAAGGTCTGCCAATCTGGTTGGCTTTCAGGAGATGGAGAGAGATGTTTGGACTTGGCTTTCTTTTTCAAGGAAGACCTAGGAGAAGTAGGACCTGACGAAGGCCTAATGTCTGAATAAGACCTAAATTCAGTGGTTAGGGTAGCAGAGAGAAGGCCTGTCTGGGCAGCCGTCAGAACAGGTGGTTCACCCTTGACTTTGCAAGGCAACGTTTGCGAACCCTCCCCAGACATGCTTTCTGCACAAGGTTCTGCGGCATCCCAAGGGGTGGCCGCTACACCTACATCAGCAGACTCCAAACATTCCACCAGTTGAATGGCAGCCACAGGAGGAATGTTGGACAGAGGAGGGTCAGCAGTAGCAACTTCGGGCCTGGAGACCTTGACCTTCTTTTTAGGTGGTTCCATGGGCTGGCCCAAAGGTTCTTCCATCCCTAAGGCTAAGTGTTTGAGACACTGATTTTCAAAATATATATTAAATGCGTGTAGGCAACTACGTAGGGTTTTTGGAATGAAGGCCTGACAAGACAGCGCAGGAAAGATGGTTTTGTGAAGGCCCTAGACATTAAAGGCAAAGATTGTGGGCATCCTTATGAGGGATCTGATGACCGCACTTGCACTTTCCCTTTCCGGATGACATGTAACCCTAACAAGCATGCAGTGACAAAAGGAAACAAAATGTCCCCAACGGGGTACTTATCTTTAGAGAAGATCCGAAGCAAAGATGGCAGAAGCGCAGATGTTTGACTGGTGACAGAGAATTTCTGAGGAAAGGTACATGCAGCCGACACTTTTATGGCCCACATTCCCTGGTCCAATGTCAGATGTCCTACGTACCTAGCAGTGACTAGAAACTTTTGTATACTGGCGGGATATTTGGGTAGCAAGAGAGGAAAACCCAAAAGTTGGAATACTGCAACATGAGAATAGGAGGACATCAAATGTATGCTAAGTGCATTTAGCAAAACAGTGAAGTCCCCAAGACAGCAACTTGCAGAATACATTCCAGTCTGGTAAATTAGAAGATGTTAACAAAAATACTCAAAAGATACTATTAAGTTTGGGGATATTTATGGTGTATGTATTTTACCTTGACAAATAAACAAATATGCCCATAAATAAATACAAACTTACTTCACCTACAAAAATGATCTTTCTTAACTTTATTAAAGCCAACTTTTTTTTTTTGCTAGTTGATGTGTCTTCATTCACAGAACCATTATGCATTACGTGGAGTCCACTAATGACTGAAGAACCAGCCAAATGCCTTACTCCTTGAAACATATGGTATGCTGCAGTGTATTCACGACAACTGTTTTTTTAACACCTGGGTATCCACCTTCAAACTAAATTACTTCAGAACTCAGGGATCTTACTTTATACAAATGATGGAAATGTGAGTACTTATTATATTAATTACTTCAAAAGGGCCATCTGCAATAGGTAATGGCCGAGTTTCCTACTTGTAAGGATTCTCTCTCTCTCCCTCTTTGGGTAAAAATTGGTTCATTCTCTAGCTCCTGGACTGAAGGAAATACACAAATTCTTGTGGTGCAAGCTATGGCTTCACATGTTGGATCTAAGAAAACTGTTCCAAGTCTTATGCTCCACAGTTTTGACCCAGAGTGAAAATACATAAGCATACCTATAACAGTTAAGAGAACAAGGACATGAAATTACAAATTTGTCAGACCTAGAGGGACATCCACTGACAGTTTGAGCGAGGGATCTCTCCAAACAGAAGGAGTGGTACTCACAGCTCAGGGTCCTCTTCAAGCTTAACTGATCTAATGAGTAATCATATCTGTTAAAATCTATTCTGAGGGACCCTCTGTAATACACAGCAGCTGGGAAATAAAGTACCGTATTTCCCCGAAAATAAGACCGGGGCCAAAATACGCAAATACACATTACGGCTTATTATCAGGGGACGCCTTATTTACCCCCCCCCCCTTCCCCGTACAACACTCTACATTTATTCATGTACAAAAATTGACATTTATTTATGTACACAAATCGACATTTATTTGGTACTTTTCTGTTACTGGGCAACAGTTCTAAGTAGCGCGTTAACAGTTGTGTAAGAATTCTACATAAACAGTGCAACAAGCATTTCAACTTCAGAATACCTACACCTTGGCTTTCAAAGTGCAACATTTCATGCTTAACAGAAAGTGCAGAAAAATCACAATACATGTGTATTGGAGGAGAGGAATAAAACTGAAAGCAGAAGCAATCCATTCTGTTGCCTCGATAATGGAAAAATTATTCAAATACAGTCATGTCATCTTCTTCTGGAACATTGTCATAAGTCACCAACCCTCGAATTCTGGCCGGAATTTCTTGCGACACCATTTCCTGTAGAACCACTGGCCCCAATTTGTCATGCCTAGCAACAGCGTTCTCCTTGTCCAAGTAGCCTGCTCGTAGTGCATTGGCAACACAGCTGTCAGTGATTTTATCCCATTAATTTTTCACCCAAGTCACGACCTCTTGCAAGCTAGGCTTCACAAAGTTTCCATGCGGATTTCTCTCCATTCTATTTTCAATGTAGTCATTGAGTTCCATGTGGAAATGGTCCTTGAATGGCTTGTTTATTGCAATATCAAGAGTCTGGAGATAGGCAGTCATTCCTGCGGGAATCATTATTTGATCTATTCTTCTCCATGAAAGGAATTTCTTCATGTCTTTAGCGTGGTGAGTGCTGGCTGAATCCCACACTAGCAGACCTCTTTCACCACCCCGCAAAACA
The DNA here is from genome assembly GCF_019279795.1 of Protopterus annectens. Lineage (NCBI taxonomy): Eukaryota > Metazoa > Chordata > Ceratodontiformes > Protopteridae > Protopterus > Protopterus annectens. The sequence goes on from NC_056725.1 coordinate 1,019,139,662, forward strand.
AGTGGCAGCATTACATTGACTTACTTCCTTATAACTGCTTGTGTGCACCAGGCTTTTTCAGTTTCAAGAATGTAAATGCCTGAAACACGTTCAATCTTATCTTTCTTGCCCTTACTAATGATTAGAGGTGGGGTTTTCTTTCCATCTACACAAATTGTCAAAATACAGGTAACACGTGCACTCTCATCACCAGTGGAGGGAATGTAGATTGACAAGGCACCCCTCTGATCAATTGTGTTTGAGATCCTTGGCCCATAAACACTACAGTTTCATCCACAGCAATCATGTTGGAGAGTTGGTATTTAGAAAAGTCAATGTCATCAACAAAGGACTTGAACGCAAGTGCACGTTTAATAACTTCAGTATCTTCCAGCTTGAACAGTGTTATTGATCTTCTTAGACACAGTTCATATCGAATCCAAAAAGAAAACTGGAAACACTCTAAAACAACAAATATTTAATCCAAGTTCAAGTTCGCAAGTAAACACTTTCACCTTCAAGGCTTCTTCAGGCGAAATAAATACTATCAATTAAACAACATAACTTAAATACATTTAAAAAAGTCACATGACTCTAATTACACCTTCTGATGCAGCATATTTAAATAAGGCTTTAAAGTAAAACTGTCATTAAGACCATATGGTACAAACGCTCTCATTCTTAAAATCCATCTCATCTCTTCATTTTCAGTTAAAAGTTTTATATTCCTACCCCGCAATGGTCTATAAATTACTTTTAAAATCATAAACTTAAAACTATGTTGAGCACCTTTCTCGATAATGTGTTTACTAAGGGCATTTGTAACTACTCTATGTCTAACATCACTGAGATGACAGGCTATACACTCTTTAAATTTCCTGTTTGTCATACCCACATAAAAAGCATCACAGATTTCACACTTAACTAAATATATTAAATTGCTTGTGTTGCAATTCCCATATGCATGTAAAACAAACTCTCTGCCTGATATGGTATGTGTAATGGATTTTTCTGTGAACATATACTTGCAGTAAACACAATTCCCACATTTAAATGTACCTTGTTTCACATTTCCTACCTTATAAAATTCCTTGGGTTGCTCCTTATAACATAACATCTGTTTCAAAGTGTTCTTCCTTTTGTACCCGAAAGCTGGTGGATCCCTTACTATTTTCTTTAATGCCGGGACGTCCCTTAAAATTGACCAATTTTGCCTAATAATATTTTTTACTGCTTTAGTGTTCCTGTTATAGGTAAGCATTCACCTCATTTTATTTACTTGTGGTCCTGCTCTAGCTCTATCCTGACTCACACTACCAAAATATGGCTGAAGCCCTCTGCTTAGTCTTTGCTGCTGAATGCTCCTATTAGCAACATGGACTTCAGACTCTGGGTAACCCCTATTTAAAATGTCAGAGACCACAATATCCAATTGTTCGGACATCCCATCATGTACAGTATTTAGTCTAACTACTCGTTGCATCTGATTTTTTATTATATTTCCAAACATAAATGCGGGATGCATGCTGTTACGATGCAAGCATCTATTACACTTAACCTCTTTTCTGTATAGTTCTGTATATACTGTACCCTGCTCATCCTTCTTTAATTTTACATCAAGGAACGTAATCTGTTCCTTAGATATATCATGTTTGAATCTTAGAAAAGTAGTAGTTCCATTAACATATAATATAAACTGTTCAAATTTGTCTCGACTACCTTCCCACACAACAAAAAGATCATCGGCAACCAAAGCCTTTGCTCTCCTGTTAACAATCCATTCACAGATAATGTCATCCAGTTCAGGAAATAATGATTGTCGACCTGATCCACACTTGCACTTCTTAGCATTTCCCTCATCGGCCTGTTGACTTAGGTTATCGTACGTTGCACTCCATTTTCGGACAATTCCCCAGGAGTCCTCTACGATTCCTTTCTTGTACTCAGCGGAATAGCTCTTTCTTTTTGCACTCATCTTGTCTGGGGGGAGTTAACTGAAGACTTCTGAGACCGGAGTGGCAACACAAAATGGCTACGGTTAAGAAGACACAACCACAGACGTTCATTATCAAGTGCGCATGCTTTACGTGCATTGTCTGTACTTTGGCCGATCAAAGTACACCTGCCAGTGTTTATGGGACAAGGATCTCAACCATAAAGTGTGAGTGAAAATTAGGGTTATAGTAAGAATCGTGGACGACTCCCAGGGAAAGAATCTTACTACTTTCTGCAAAGAGAAGAAGTTGGGTGTCTGAACGGTCCGAAACTGGTGAGCAGAGTATGATAACCTCAGTCAATGGGTGTCAGTATTATTATTTTATAATTCAACACGTCCATCGTGTATTGTTGACAATCTTAACTGGGACTTATTTTTGGGGTAGGGCTTATATCATGACCACCCTGGAAAACCATGCTAGGCCTTATTCTCTGGTTATTTGCAAAGAAATATGGTAGTATTCAAACCATTTTAAGGGGCAAAAGCTAAGTGTCCAAAAAAAATGAGAGCATGGAAGGACAAGTCTTAAACACAGAGATGCCATAGGAAGCCTGGCTCCTGAAACTAGTATCCAAAGATTTGTGCCAGGAAAAGAATCTTCCATGAGACAAACTTTAATGCTGTCAAACCTTTCAGTCTGAATGTGACGTAAGCAAGTCAGTCAAATAAAATTCAAGTCCCAAAAAACAAATGTTCTTCAAAGGCAGATGGAGATATAGATCTCTTAAGGAGCTATGTAGCAAGCAGATGCTAGGCCACAACACTGCATGCTAAAATGGCAAACAGCTTTTATCTTAATTATGTATTAATTACCAAGAACCAAGTTAGACAAGTGCCTGAGGCAAGTCAGGATAGCTCAGCCAATTCTACCAGTTTGTATGATGAGTTGAAAACATCAATCTCCGAGACTTCACCACGTACAAGAAAATATATCAAGAACACAGCAAGCAATGGACAATCCATACCCGGATGTGGACAGCAGTGTTATTACAAATTAAGAGTTTCTATATTGCGTTGGACCTCAAGACCTGAAACCATGCCTTCTTCTTTGCCTCTTGGAGCACAGGAAGAGTTCTGACATTTCTTTTCTAAATTTTGCTATAAGCCACAGAATCTAAAAGGAAAAGGTAAGGCAGACAGGTACACAAGAATTTTCTAGCCACAGTAGGAAGAATTGATCCACCTCTCCAAATTACAACCTATCACAATACCCCTAACTCCACCCACCTGCAACATAACTACCTCACAAATAACCACCTCAAAGCCTCTCACTCCTCCCAACCACAGAAATTATATCTGCTCCTCATACAATTACATGCACCTAAATTTCGTTATTAGTGCCCTGCTCCTTATACCACTGAATGACTTCAAATGTCATTGATAATCCTCCATTTCTTTTCTCAGTATTGCATATTTAAAATTAACTAATAAGGTAAATCTTCTCCACTTACTTCTCTTCATTAACCAACTATGCCTCCTTCCACTCCACAGTACATACTACACTTCACTTTTTCCTCTTCTCTGTAACCACTGAAATTTCAAATGTTTCTACAAGCATCACATCTCCTTCTGCTGCTACTAGCATCTTATCTAACAAACTATCACTGAATACGTTCACCTCTGTACACTTTTCATGTTGCATTTACTCAACACACCATGAAATCAGGAGTAGCTATAACAATATATCTCCCTGCCTTTTTAATCTCTCAACTTGTCTTTATTTTAAGCCCAAAATACTTCACTACCACCACGCTACTCAAAAAATAAAATTCATATAGGCCAACTCCAAATAAATAAATATACTACCTTTCAAAAATCTCTCGAGTGTAGTGCTGTCCACCCCAACCCAGGCCCAAATAGTCACCAGTTAAACTAAACAGCAAACAACCCCAACAAAACTGATGAATTAACAACCCTTCTACATCTACCACCTCAAACTATGCCTCTTCCTAAGTGTACTGTACTTTCATCAAACAACTACTTATCCATACTAATAAAACTAGCACATCAAACCACTCACCCCATCACTCTCCCACTGGTGGTCTAAAAAATTAAATATTGTCACTATCAACCTTCGTAGCATTTGTAACAAAATTTCAGAACTGCATGCCTGTTTATCACAGTATAACCCTGATAGCCTTGCGATCACAGAAAAAAGAAGCTATTTACTCATCATAACATTCCATGTGTATTGTCCATCTTGCCTTCATTCTGTACTGGCTGGGTTTGGAACCGATCCTTGGTTCCGACTTGGCCTTATGCTAACTCGTGGCTTATACCCTATCTCATGATGCTCTAGGAAACTCCCCAGATCTTATTTGCTGGTATAATAATAGAAGCATATAAAAGTTTACTACTTTAAGAGCTATGAAGAGGGTCAGAGAATCTTAGTCACAAAATGAATCCGCTCAGTCCTCCAGGAGATAAGGAGGGTGGGATGTAAGAATGAAGGCGATATGGACAACAAACATATGGAACATTATAGTGAGTACATAACTTCTTTATGTGATGTTGTCCTATCTCACTTTCATTATGTACTGGTTGATAAAGCGTCCCTAGCACCATCTTTCTTGGGTGGCTCAAAGGAGAATATTCTTCAAAACAGTGGACCCAAAAGAGGCCCTGTCCCTGGAGGCCAAATCAACTTTGTAATGAGTAATAAAGGTATGAGATCTTGCCCATATTGCAGCAGCACAAATGGTATCACTTGGCAGTTTAGCCTAAAAGGCGGAAGAGGTAGATATAGCTCTGGTAGAATGACCTCTTACTTTGTCTGAAAGTTGTTTGTTCTGCAATTTATAGATGACTGTAATACAATCTGACAGCCATCTGGAAAAGAGTGACCTTAGTAACTGAAGCACCTTTCTTGCAGTCTGAGAAGGACAAACAATTGGTCAGTCTTAATAAAGTCTTTTGTTCTATGCAAGTAGAAATGTAATTGTCTACGTACATCTAGTTGATGTAGCATATATTCTGCTTATTGCCATAATTAGGAAAAAACTGGAAAGTCTATGGATTGGTTTAAGTTTGATTCGGAACATACTTTAGGTAGAAAGTACGGGTTTGTTTGTAGAGACACTGTCTTTGTTGAACAGTACATGGGGGGGGGGGGGTTTGATAGACAATGCTTATAACTCCAAAACTCTCCTAGCTGAAGTGAAAGCTATTAAAAGAATTGTCTTCCATGTTAAAAACTTCAGATCACAGGATGATGCAGGTTCAAAAGGGGGAAGAATCATACGGGATAACAAAATTCAGGTCTCATGGTGCTAGAGGTGGTTTAATGGGCGATCTTAATAAAATGGTACCCCTCAAGAAAGCTTTGCAAAGTCTGTGGGACGTCACGTTCGGCCCTGATTCACCTATATGGAAGTTTGAGATTGCTGCTAATTAAACACGAATAGTAGCTGCAGCCACCCCCTCATGAAATAGTTTTGCCAAGAACTCCAGTATGGAAGATATAAGGGCAAAGAAAGGGTCAATGTGATTACTCAAGGCCCATGAGGATAATCTCTTCCATTTACAGATATGCAGTTTTCTTGTCGAAGCCTTATGAGAAGAAATCAAAATATGTTTCACTGAAGGGGAAAAGTCAGGTAGCCTGGCTATGTTTGGAATCGAAGCAGCCAGGCTGTCAACTTGAGGGTTTGAAGAGATGGATGCATCATTCCAGACACATAAGTCAGAAGATCTGGAACTGAGTCAAGACGCCAAGGCTCCTCCTGAAGAGGAGGCCAAAGGAAGGGGAACCAGATTTGATGAGGCCAGTAAGGGGTGACAAGTATCAAGGTCCTTCCCAAAATGTTGGCTTTCTGAAGAAATTTGGGTATCAACGGGAAGGGAGGGAAGGCATAGACGTGACCCAAGGGTCAATCGTGTACAAGTGCATCCCTTGGTGATTCCCCTGGAGGTGTGATTAGGGCAAGATAACGGCTGCATTTGGCGTTCATGGATGTGGCAAAAAAATCGCAGAAAGGCTGGCCCCATTTTTGGAAAATCATTTCTGCTATCTCTTGTTTTAAAGACCACTCGTTAGGCATCAGAATCGTCCTGCTGAGTTTGTCCGCTGTCACGCTGGATTTCCCTGGGATGTGCATTGCTATCAGAAACTGTTGGCAGGAGGTCACCAAATGCTATACTCTCAGGGCCTCCCGACAAAGGGGGTAAGATCTGGTTCCTCCTTGTTTGCTTATATACCACACGACCGACATATTGTCTGTTTGTATTGCATTGGTTCCTAGCAGAAGAGTCTTGGAATGCTTGCAATGCTAAAAGCACCGCTCTCATCTCTAGGACACAGATATGCAAGTGGGCCTCGTAATCCTGCCAAGTGCCTTGGACTGTCCTTCCCTGATAATGCCCCCTCCCCCCACCCTTAAGCTTCTGAGCCCCCCAAGCCTTTCTGTGTTGGAGGGAAGCTTTCTAGCTTATCAGTGGGTGTGGTAAGCACTAGGTAACCTATCTACCACGGGAAGAATGGGTTTGGCCTAGAAATTGTAGTTCATTGGCCCTTTGGGCAATTTTTCCATCTCTTTCTACTTTCTTTTTTAAAAGCCCGCGTTTGCGTTTGGTCCCTGCCTTTCCTGTAACTAGTATAGTCCAGGTACAGATTTGCTGTATCCAGGACTGTTGGTAAGCTTCTGAGCCCCCCCAAGCCCTTCTGTGTTGGAGAGATGCCTTCTAGCTTATCAGTGGGAGTGGTAAGCACTAAGTAACCTATCTACCACAGGAGGAGTGGTTCCTGGCCCAGAAATTATAGTATATTGGCCGTTTGGGAAGCTTTTCCATCTCTTTCAACCTTCTGATTTAAAAGCTTGTGTTTGCGCTTGTTTCCTGCCTTTCCTGTTACTACTCTAGTCCAGGTAAAGATTTGCTGTATCCAGGACTCTTTGTAAACTTCTGAGCCTCCCAAGCCTTTCCATGTTGGAGGGAAGCCTTCTAGCTTATCAGTGGGAGTGGTAAGCATTAGGTAGCCTATCTACCACAAGAGGAGTGGTCCCAGGCCCAGAAATTGTAGTTATTGGCTGTTTGAGTAGCTTTTTTCCATCTCTTTCAACTTTCTGGTTTGAAAGCAGCACTTGCGCCTGTTTCCCGCCTTTACTACTTTCCAATAACTAGCCTAGTCCGGTTACAGAGTTGATGTATCCAGGATTGTTAGTAAGCTTCTGAGCCCCCCCAAGCCTTTATGTGTTGGAGGGAAGCCTTCTAGCTTATCAGTGGGAGTGGTAAGCACTAGGTAGCCTATCCTCCATGGGAAGAGTGAGTTTTGGCCCAGAAATTGTAGTTTATTGGCCGTTTGGGCAGTTTTCCATCTCTTTCAACTTGCTGGCTTAAAAGCCTGCTTTTGCACTTGTTCCCCACCTTTCCTGTAACTAATCTAGTCCAAGTACAGATTTGCTGTATCCAGGACTCCTTGTAAGCTTCTGAACCCCCCCCCCCCAGCCTTTCTATGCTGAAGGGAAGCCTTCTAGCTTATCAGTGGAAGTGGTAAGCATTAGGTAGCCTATCTACCACAAGAGGAGTGGTTCCTGGCCCAGAAATTGTAGCTGTTGGCCATTTGGACAGTTTTTTCCATCTCTCTTTCAACTTTCTGGTTTAAAAGCCACACTTGCGCTTGCATCCCACCTTTCCTGTAACTAGCCTAGTCCAGATACAGAGTTGCTGTATCCAGGACTGTTGGTAAGCTTCTGAGCCCCGCAAGCCTTTCTGTGTTGCAGGAAAGCCTTCTAGCTTATCAGTGGGTGTGGTAAGCACTAGGTAGCCTGTCTACCACAAGAAAAGTGGTTCTTGGCCCAGAAATTGTAGTTTATTGACCATTTGAACAGTTTGTCCATCTCTTTCAACTTTCTGGTTTAAAAGACCACATCTGCGCTTGTTTTCCATCTTTCCTGTAACTAACCTACTGGGAAGAACTAGAAAGCCTTAAACTGATACAAGCCTTCTAGCTTACAAGAGAGACTTAGGAGTGATTAAAGTATCAGGTTTCTGTACTTTCTTGCTGTACTTAACTGTTTTCTGCCTAAATGCTGATTTTCCAGCATTTTTTGTGATTTAAAAGCTTGTTTTTTTTCACATATTGTACTCATTTGACTGCCTGCACTTTTAAAAAGTCATTTTTCATTTAAATAATTTGTTTAACTGTTGTAGGCTACACACTAAAGTGCGATAGCCTTTTCTGATCATTTGTAGTCGTTTAAAGCTGTTTTAAGTGTATTTTTTTACTGTTTTTGCCTTATCTTTTCAAAAAAAAAAAAAAAAAACATTCCTTGTTTCCCACCTTTCTACGCTAGTATAGTCCAGTTTTCAGGCTAGTGTTGAATTCAGAGCTGTGTTACAAGTTTCTGAGTTGCCCATACCTTACTTGGATAAAGGGAAGTTTCTCTGTTCACCGGGGAGTTTTGAGCAGCCTATCTGTCCCTAGAGGAGTGGTTCCAGCCCAGAAGTTAGTAGTTTATTGACCATTTTGGGCTAATTTCTATCTCTTTCATTTCCTTGCTAAAAAAAAATGCGTTTGCACGGTTTTGCGCGCCAGGCAGCGCAGGTTAGCTATGGTTAAATTATTCCCGGCTCCACTAAGTCTCCCTTGAAACTAATCAAACTCTAAACCTAAGCACTCAAAAAGCATCCTACAGCCCAGCACTTGATCAGACCTAATTGCAAGCACTAAATATACCCTGACACTTGATTGCCCAGTAGGGCAAGGCTCTTTATTCACCCCTCACCAACCAAGCGACTAAGCAGCTCACTCTACTATTCAGGCATGACCAAAGGGCAACTTCAGATGTACTCTCCAGTCCAGCTGGTGAATCTGGGTATACTGAGGCAATGTTACAACTGCCTCATGTACACAAACAACCCTCTTCTCCTACCACAAAACAGTAACATATCTGAGAGATATAATTATACAGCCAAACTGGAACAGACAGTCAAGAGGAGAAGGTTAACACTTGCACCACACCTCCAGCCACACATAGACCTACTAAACCAACACTGGCAAAAAATACACATAAATACACAAAATCATACTCGGAGGCTCTAAATAAAACCTGTAAAAGCATCAGAGACCTCCAAAGCAGACACCCAAACAACCTGTACCTCCTGTCACAAACCAGACAACACATAAAACACAAAATCAGTGTGCTGCACAATCACAGCCCTTAAGGTGAAATAACATACCTAACACACTAGTAATAGGTGACTCTATATAGTCAGGCACACTGACGTCCCATTCACTAGGCTGGACAAGCAGAAGGTTACTGTTAGCTGCGTTTCGGGAGCCAGAATCCGCCAAATAACACAAGCACTCAGGTCACTCCAGAACAAGTACAAATATGACTCTGTCATTGTTCATGTTGGTGTGAATGACCTGAGATGTACCTCCCTGGACTACATGAAAAGAGACATGGAAGAGCCCTCTGATCATGTAGCCCAGGCTGGTATGACCATGACCCTGAGTAGCATCCTGCCTCACAAAGAATAATACCTCAGTATAAAGAAAAATGATCAATTTCAACAATTGGCTAAGCTTCTGGTGTCATTCAAAAGGGATCCAGTGTCTGTCAGCCTGGGACGACATGCTCGACAAGCCGCGTTGCTTCGCAAGAGACAGCTTGCACCTGTCACCCCTAGGCTTTCGAATACTGGTCAAGGCTCTTGCTGTCCCCATAGTGCCTTTTTTAGGCAAGGCTCAAAAGTCAAACCCACCTCCATAAACAGCAGAATTAACAAAAAATGAGGGTTATGCTACTCAGCGCCAGGAGTTTAAATTTCAAAATGCACGAGCTCGAAGCACTCCTCAGTATGGAGAATGTCGACATCTGCGCAGTAACTGAAACCTGGTTCAAGGCTCCAGAGAGCACCCCAGCACTACCAGGCTACAACTCATACCACACGTTTCGTTCACAGAACAAGGACCGAAACACAAAAGGAGGGGGTGTGTATCCATATTCATCAAGGATACCTACATCTCCAGGTTAGTGGCGCAGCATGATACCTCTGAGATCATCCATGTGCAACTAACATAGGGCAAATCTGCAATGCAAATTGTGGCCTGCTACAGATCATCCTCCATGACCCAGGACCACCACTCCACCTTTCTGCAAACACTGGAAAACATGAAGGTCCTACCGAACACCCTGATATTCGGTGATTTCAATTACCCTACCATTAACTGGGAAAACTACTCGAGTACAAACTCCCAGGCCCAGCGCTTCCTGGAATTCGTCAACTCAAACTCCCTGGATCAGCTGGTAAACTCCCCTACCAGAGGTGAAAACATACTGGACCTGGTCATCACAAACATGGGCAACAGGTGTTCCACACCGGAGATCAACCCGTCACTGGTTAGATCACACCATAAACAAATCACACTCTGGATATTCACACCCCACCACCACCCCCAACTAAGGAAACCACAGTAAAAAAATTTTCTAAAGCAAACTTCACCTTACTTAAGACAGAGGTGGTAAGTTTCACAGCCCCCACGCTGAAGGATAAGGCTGCCCAAGATGCAGAAACCTTTACAAATGCACTCTATGAGCACCTACAATGATGCATGGATCATGCCATCCCTAGCAAAACCAAGACTCACTCCTCTAAGAGAAGGAAACCAGTCTGGTGGACCCCTGCCATAAACATGCTATACAATAGGAGGAGGAAACTAGTTCAGAAAAAAAGCAAATCCCAAGAAGGAAAGACATCCCTGATCAGTATCAGTAAGAAACTAAGGTCCCTCATAAAATCATCCAAGGCTACCTTCGAAGGAAAAATAGCCAAGGATTCAAAAGATAACCACCAAGCCTTCTTTAGCTATGTTAAGAATCTAAGTGGCAACTTGCAGATATGCACTGAACTAGTGCAAAATAGCACAAAATACACTGAACCTACTAATATTACCAATATCCAACATCATGGCAGGCAGATTCAGTGCAAACTTCACCCCCTTCTCACCCCCAAAAGGGCCCACAACAAAACCAGAAAAATGTAGTGTCCCGGAAATCACAGATGCACAGGTGAAAACAGCCCTTTCAAAAGCCAAAAACACAGCATCAATGAGGCTAGATGGTGTCCCAGGCTGCATCTTGCACAAACTACAGAACAAACTAACCCTCCACCTAAACACACTATTCATCCTCAGCCTCTCCATAGACTACGTGCCCATAGAATGGTGCACAGCAACGATTATTCTATTCCACAAAGGAGGGGCCACAACTGACCCTGGTAACTATCGCCCCATAAGCCTGACTAGCCTGGTCTGCAAGGCTATGGAGCGCATCATCATCATCGAACTCATTAACAAAGACATTGGGAAGCTCCAAACACTTGACCCGACCCAGTTTAGCTTTGTTAAGGGCAGATCATGCCTACTAAACCTGGTTGACTTCTTCGAACCAGTCACCGAGGCCATAGACGAGGGAAAGGTGGTTCACACAGCCTACCTTGGCCTCGCCAAGACTTTCGACACCATTCCCCACTCAGGTATTATGGAAAAACTCACCAGCCTGAACATAAACCCCTACATCATGAGATGGGAAGCCAAATGGCTTACAGACAGAACTCACACTGTAAGAATAGCGGGCTCCAGGTCCGACTCTAAACCATTCACAAGTCGTGTCCCACAAGGCTCGGTCCTGGGACCCCTACTGTTCGGCATATACTTCTCAGAAGTACAGGCAAACACAGGAGGACTATGGCTAACCAAGTTCGCCGATAACTGCAAACTGGGAGCCATAATTGACTCTCCGGCTGACACGGACATCCTCCAAAAGGGCCTTACTGAGACGGACACCTGGTATCAAAGTCATGGCTTCAAGCTAAATGCCAAAAAATGCATAGTCATCCAGTTTGGGAAAAACAAAACACCCACGAATTACCACATAGGTGGCAGCCTCCTTAATACAGAAGAGGTAATAAGAGATCTGGGGACCCAGGTAGACAGTAATCTCTCCTTTGACAATCATATTGCCAAAGTAGTTAGGAAATCCTTCTATGTGGCCCATCTAATTACTAAAGGGTTTGCATCTAGAAATAAAGAGGTTATAGTGCCCCTCTACTCGTCACTCACCAAAACCATCATAGAGTACAATGCCCCATTTGGGATGTACCTCACAAGACACTTCCAACAGCTGGAAAGACCATAAAATGTACCTCACCAAGAGGATTACTGGCCTCAAACGTATGTCCTATGCAGCCTGACTGAAAAAACTCCAGCTGTACTCAGTGGCATATCGCTTACTCAGATGTGATCTCTGCCTGACTTACAAAGCCATGTTCAACTCAGAACTGATGGACATTCTCCACCTAAAGAAATCCAAGTCACTGCAAGCCATGGGTTCTAGTGAGCTAAACCTCACCACAACAATAAATAGAACATGCTGGAGGGATAAATTCCTGTCACAGAGACTCCCCATGCTTTGGAACAAAATTCCAAACTACATTAGGCAGAGCCCCTCACTAACACTCTTCAAGAGACACATTGACGAGTGGATGGGTAATAGAAAATACACCCCTGGGATCACTTCATTGGCTCAGTTAATTAATCAATGGGGCGGCAAAAGCCGACACACTCTGGCTAGGCTTATAAATGCCCTTGGGCAGATAGCCTAGTACCTACCTCTGAACCTATGTATGTACATTGGAGCTTTTCTCCCCGGACCTCCGCGGAAAATGGACATGTATCCATTCGGACTACCCCGGTCAACAAATGTAAAATAAATAAATGTTTGGGACAGGGAAGGAAAGGTTATGGAGTAACCTCTGGATACGATGCTTTGTACCCATTTGTCTTTTGTTAATTTTAGCCAGGCTTCTTGGTACAAAGATAAGTGACCCCCGACTGCCTCCAGAGATGGACAGGCGGGCCTCCTTTCAGGAGCGCTGGAAGGGCTTGCCAAGGAAGGACTCCCTGTCACCCTGGTTTTTCAGACACCCTCTGCTGCATGGCCAGCTTCTTCCATTACTGCTTCTCCCTCTGCCCCTGGGGGAAGAATCACCACGTGTGTCCTGAAAAACTCTCTGGTATTTTCAAAACCACATTTTTCCTCCCTTTTGATCTTTTGGATAAGGTCTAGAAGGTAGGGAAAAATGGACTCCTACGGCAGAGAGAGTTTTTTCTTCTTGTTCACACCTGATGAGTGTGTCTTTGACTTTAGGCCTGAACAAGGACGAACCATCAAAGGGGCGTTAACAAAGGAAGATTTAAAGGGCTCCAGAAAGTTACACAAGCGATTCCAGGAATGCCTCCTTAGGGAAATTCCTGAACCTGCTTATGGAGGAGTTTACCACTGAATTCAAGGTGGAGAGCTGGGAGGAAACTTTATCTGTTACCCCTGCAGCTACTGAACCCTGGAGAGTATCTCCTAGCTCCTTCATGAGATCTCGCTGCAGTCTGGCAAAATGGGTGAGATAATTCTGGGACCTGAGCATAAAGGTCGCTGAAGAAAAAGTACGCTTTCTGTTTCTGTCCATCGTATGAGACTCTTTGTACTGAGGGTGGACAGAAGAGGACGTCAATAACAGTTCCTTCTTGGTGGTCACCGCCACCACCACAGCATCTACTGGGACACTTTTCATAAGAAAGTTTTTATCGGTGGGGGATGTAAAGAATTTATATGGCCTCTGAGGGACAGGCTATACTGAGTCTAGAGACTCCCATGCCTTTCGACAAACTAAATCCATTAGCTCATTGAAAGGCAGAGACACCCAAGTGGTGGAAGGGCAAGACCCAAAAGCCTTCAGGTAGACAGACTCCTCCTCAGAAGGGCTGATGGGCTTCCAGCCACCTCACTGTTTAAGTATTTCTAGGATATCTACATAGAAGACATCCTCAGAGGGTGACCATGGGGACCCTTCTGACTCACCAAGGTCTGTCAGATGTCACAGACACCTCTGAGGAGTCCAAATGCTTCCTCTTACATAGTCTCTTACCAGGGACCTCTTCAGAAGGGTATTCTAGAGGGGTTTTGGAAAAGACGGGTTCACCCAATGGAGCATCCTGAGGCCTAGGGTCTCTGCATCTGTGTGAATGCAGTGGTGCAAAGACAGAGACCGATACCTCTGGAGGAAGAATGATTGGACCTGAAAGGGGAGCTGTCTGTGGAGACAGCACTCTCCTCATCACCTCGAAGGCCCCCGCCCATGATCTGAAGAAGCTCCTGGTGGCCAAGAACCAGAGGGCATCCCCGGAACCAAGGGGTTGGCTCCGAGGCTGATGTAGAAGCTGAAACCTCAACAGGCAAGTTAGAATCCGACAAATGTCAGATCCGACTGTCCTCCCCGGACCCAACTGGAAAGCGTCGGCTCCTAGACTCGAGTTCAGATGGAACCAAGGACGTCGGAGCAGTAGCCGGGGCCTAAGATCCTAGAATAGGTTTCAGGCTCTGAAGGTTTCACTACAATTAGCTCCATACATTCTGGCTCCAAAGTCCCGAGACAGGTCGGAGGAGGAATCGATGGCAACAGGGCAAGCTTAGTCGGTTGTGAAATCCTGTGGGTTGGCTCCAACAAAAGTTTGGAAAGTGCTGGTCTCCTCAAAAGTCTCCGCATCATGCGATCCACACCATCATCTGAAAGGCTCCTGGAGGATCGAGTGGAGGGAGAAGGGGATCTGGAAGCTTGTAAGATTGGAGATCTCAGTGTCAGAGAAACTGGTTCCAGTTCTGGGGACTGGCTCCGAACTTGAAACAACAACGGTTTTGACACTGAAGAAGTAGAGATGGAAGGCTTCGGGTCCGATGACAAAATTTTTGGCAACTTTTTAGTCAGCTCAGACTGAGCCTCCGATGAAGCAGAAGAAGATCTTTACCTGATCTTTCTGATTTTGAAGAAGGGGAAGAGGTCTGTTTGGAAGGACTCTAACCTCCTATAGCTTCTGAAAAGGAAGTCTTCAATAATCCCTTAAGTATCAACTTATTCTTCCTTTCAAGAAGAACCCTGGGGCTAAAAGAATGGCAAATGGCACAAGATTCTTGGAGGTGTACTGCTCCAAGGCAGTACACACACACAGTAGGACCATCAGTCACAGACATTTTCTGACTGCATTTTGTACATTTCTTAAACCCTGAGGGTTCAGCATCTTTGGGCTGTTTTGACATCTTAACAGCAAAAAACAAGTTGGCACTACAACTCTAATTTAAACGGACTTAGCAGCCCTCTAACTTAAACGAGCTAGCTTAAGAGAAAAAAACAACTAAAATAAAACAGCTCTTCAACAAAAGAGCTTAAGAATCATCGAAACACACATGCTATGGAAAAAAGCCCTTTAATTAAATGGGCTAAGCAGTCCTCTAAGTTAACTATTTAGCTTAATTAAATATAGAACACTTAATTTCAACAGCTCTCAAACAACGAGCTTATCAAAAGTTATTTCAAACACACGCTAAGGAAAGCCGGGATAACGTAGGAAAAAAAGGCCTTGAGATAAACGATGGCCAACAATCAAACGAGCACAGCAAAACTGCTAAAAGGTTAACTAATTTACTAAATGACTGACTGACTAATCCCAAACGGAGAAAGAACTATTACATTTTTGCAAGAAAAAACATTTGTAAAAAATTCACTTAGCTAGAGCCAGTGAGAAGCACCTGATCTTGTTTAGCAGCAAATGAGATCAGGGGAGTTTCCTAGAGCATCATGGGATAGGGTATAAGTCACGAGCTAGTAGAAGATCTCGAGCTTTTGTATAAGGCCAAGTCAGAACCGAGGATCAGTTCTGAACCCAACCAGTACAGAATGAAGGCGAGACAGGACAACATCACATCCTGGCTTAAGCAAACATTAAAGATTCTGAACTTCTCCATGTATGCTAAATATTAACAGAGCTGGTGGGCCCCACAAGAAAGTAGGACGGATAGCCTTAATTTATGCAAGTTCATACAATCTCTCTCCCTATTCACACATCTCAAAATTCCAAAATGCTACAATACTAGTTTCACTGCCAAAACTTAACAATAAAAAAAAGCTATGTTCTGTTACCAGTTTACATCCTACCTGGATATAATTTATTAACTTTAGGAGAAATTCTCTCCTGAACAACTAATTATACACCTCATGAAAAATCATTCTAGATCTAAACACTGACTGGCAAAACCTTACATCAGGCTCTCCCTCAGCTAATATAAACCTTTATGGCTACACACAACTTATCAAAATGCACACTAGATTTAATAATACCAGCAGTAAAGGTGTAATTCTAGACTGGATACTGGTCTCTGATCCTAGTAAATTTATGACCCCTGGAAACTATCCAAACTAGGTTAGTGACCGCTTTCCAGCTTACACATGTAGAAATATCATCCTCACCAACTTAATACAACCCAAAACCTTTCTAAAATTCAATAAAGGCTCCTTCGTCAATACACTGAAAGCCTTTAATTGGTCTGTACTAAAAATTCTTCCACTCAGCGAGGAAGTCCTTACTTTTAACATCTTACTGTTAAATACTTTAAATAGCCACATCCCACTCCACACAAAAATAGTGAAAATTAAATGTGCACAATGGCTCATTACCTAGACAAAAACTACAATATCTAACTGAGACAATGCTCAAAAAGAATGGCTTAAACTTAAAATGCCCTGTAAACTGCAACTTTATACAGAATTGTGCAATCTGAGTAAAAAAAAAAAAAAAAAAAACTGTTACATCCCGGCTCAAAGAACCTAAAACTTCTCATAATAGCTTTTCACTAGAAACTTCAACCTTATTCAATACCTACTTCACAGAAAGAATTACGACCCTAATTAAAAACTCTTCACCCCCATCCAGTGCTTTTGTTACCCCCCTCAGTAACACCCAATCATAACAAGTCAGTGAACAACAGGTTAGACCAAACCAACATTCCCCATACACGATATATACTACCATTTCCCTTACTCCCCCTCACTCCCCAACTCCCAGCATCCCCAGCTGAACATTACTTACCTTCTATAGCCACTGCTTGCAACTTCCACTTAGGGTCATTTTCCGCATCAATGAATAAAAAAAACTTCTAGTTAAACTCAAATCTTACATCACCACAGCTGACAACCTCCCACCAGCATACCTAACAGATAGGTGCCAATACCACAGCATACCCAATCTCCATCCTTATCAATACATCAATACCAGAATCCTATGTACTCCTCACTACAGCAAAAATCCTATTTTATTACTCTTCATAAAGGTGGCATCTCAGCTTACATCTCTAACTTTTGGCCAACTGCAATATTATCACTCCTCTCAAAAAGATGTATTCATAAGCAACTCTTCTACTATCTTCTATAAGAACAGGTCTTAACATCCACCCGGCATAGCTTCTGTACAACACACAGTATAACTACTGCCCTCTTACCATTCATTGACACCATAAACAAATACAGGGACTGGGCAAACTTGTTGCCTCCTTATTACTTGACCTGTCAAACGCCTTTGATATAGTTTCTCACTCTGTAAACTCCTGTAGAAAATGTTTCAACTTGGACTATCTCTTTCTTCATTACTGTGGTTCAATAGCATTTTAACTGACAGGCTCCAGTCTGCAAAATATCAGAAGTCTCTTTCTCTCTCTATACCTGCAAGTCTCCACTGATGTACCCCAGGGCTCTATTCTTAGTCCCCTCCTCTTTAATACTTCCATAGACCCAGTCCCTCTTATACAATATGCTGATGATTCTATGCTTATATGTGCATCTAATAACTTGCCTCAAGTCCACCATATTATGCAAGAAGCTTTTTCCTCAGTTGCAAAATGGCTTCATAATTCCCAGCTACTACTCAACCCCAAAAATGAAAGTTATGTACTCACCATAACTATAGATCCACGTTGTTCATTTCCGTCTGGTTCAACCTATGGTTTGCCAGATTTGACTTGGATCCATTGCCAGCCAACTTCCAAAGACTTCTGCCTGCCGGCGTCTGCCTCCTCTACCCATAACCCCACCCCCACTCCACCAGAACTACTTCACATTGAGTTTGCCCCCTCTTTCTATAAAAAAAATAAGGAGCTAACCTCCAAAGGGAGAAACAGAGATACTAAGGATTCCAAGAAAAGAGGAAAAGCATTCTGCCCAACTCATTCATGTCATGAACAAGAAAGTCGTCACAAAGGTAGGGGGATTTGAACCGGACTGAAACAGACAACACGTATCTATCATTATGGTTAGTACATAAACTTCATGTCAGATATTGTCTTTTCGATATGTGTTCAAACTGTGGGATACAGTCCCCAGCCGAACAACACCCTAGGGTAGTGTTATGGAAGGACACTGCACAATATGGTGGAACCAAACAAAGCTCTAGACCTCGACTGGATATCCAATTTGTAGCGGGACATGAACGTACGATGACCTACCCAAACTGCAGCTGCACAGACGTCATTCTAAGCAAAACTGTACACGTAGCCATAGCACTATAAAAATTACCTTTAGGTTTGTGATTCAAAGGCTTTGCTTTCATACTACACCCAATGGAAATACAATCAGAT
This sequence comes from Protopterus annectens, assembly GCF_019279795.1. NCBI lineage: Eukaryota > Metazoa > Chordata > Ceratodontiformes > Protopteridae > Protopterus > Protopterus annectens. The sequence goes on from NC_056725.1 coordinate 1,019,158,094, forward strand.
ACCTATTAAACAGAATGACCTTACATATAGGTGCACCTAGTAGAGTCTTAGAAAAAGAAACAAATAACTTAGACTTTGTTCTCTCAAAATAAAACCTCAACTACCTATGGACATCAAGACAATGCAATAGATATTCAACTCTGTTGGAGAAATCAGGAAAACAGTACAGGCAGATAGACTGAAAAAATCATTTTATGAACATACCTTAGGCAGAAAAGCATGATCTGTTCTGAGTGACACTATCTCTATGAAAGGCCAAATATCGAAGGACTGAAAGGGGTGGGGGTGGGGGGGTGGGGGGGGCTGCAACTCTGCCACATGTTTGGCAGAAGTAAAAGCACCAAGACAACTTCAAATCAACAGTGGCAGAGGACTTAAAAGGAGAAGTCACCAACACCTAGAGCATGAAATGCAAATCTAAAGGTGGGACAGAATCTCAGACAGGAGGGTGAAGCAAAAAGGTTCCCTTGAGAAAAGCCTTCAGGATCTCCAGGGCAGCCAATGGCACATTACCCTACCAATGTGAAAATTGGATATAGATGCCAGTTGCACTTTAACAGTACAATAACTGACTACAAGTTAAACAAATCCACAAAAAAGTCTAGGATGGCCTCCAATGGAGATGAGAAAGGACCCAAGCTATGGGAGTTACCCACAAGGCGAAGTGTTTCCACTTACTACCATAAACCTTGCAGGAAGACATCTTCTGGGAAGAAGCTAAGATATGTATGACTCTGTCTGCTGGTCTGGGATTCCTGGACATCAAGGAAACAGGAGAAACTATGCAGTTAATCTGAATGTCTGAAGACTGAGTGGAACCAAGCCTGCCGGATGAGAAATCAGGTTCAAAATGAGATCCCGAACACAAGGAGTGTACACCACAGAAGAGGCCAAATAAAGGTGAACCACACCTGGTGAGGCCAAAAAGGGGCAATGAGGATTACAGTCACTCTGCAGCAGGCTGCTTTCTGAAGAAACTTTATTGTTAACAGGTTCAGGGGATATGCAAATAGAAGACCCAGGGGCCATACATACAGGAGAGCGTCCATGGGTGGCTGCCCCTGAGGTGGAACTAAGCATAACAGCTGTACTTGGTGTTGGATGGGGACACAAACAGGACTAAAGAAGGGGTGCCCCAGTACCAAAAAATTCAAGCAACAACCCTCGGATTTGGGGACCACTTCTGAGAAAGGAGAATGTTCCCACTCAGGCTCTCCACTAATATGCTGCATCTCGTCAGGATTCGCAATGTAATCAGAAATCACAGAGATGAAATCATCCACTGACATATCCACATGGCTTCCCGACAAATGGGGTAAGACTGTATCCCCCCTCCTTTGTTCAGGTACCAGACCACCAACATATTCTCTGTCTGGATAGAAATCACATCTTTGAGGAGAACATCCTGAAAACACTGCAGTGTGAGAAGGACTGCCCTTATCTCCACACTGATGTGCAGGTTGGCCTTGGTAGTAGACCATAATCCTCTCTTCAAAATCCCCAACTTCACCTACAAGGGAGGTACATGGCCTAAGGAAGGAGAAGACACCAAGGGAGAATCCAACCACCACTTGATCTGATCTCCACAAACACTGTTCAGAAGAATGAGAAAGTCCATTGGATGAGTTAAGTACGACTACTGTACTGCCAGAGTCCATTGCAGTGCCCTCATGTGATACCTGGCCAAAGGGACTGAAAAGATGGCAGCCACCAAGTGGCCTAAGAACCTGAGATGATGATGAGCCAGAGGCTTTCTTTAAAAAGGCAAAGAACCTAACAGACATTGAAGATTCGATACTTTGGAAGTTTTGCAATCTGGGAGACAATGCCCAACTCTAGGGTCTGATCAGGAATGGAGGCTGGACTTCTTTAATTGACAGTGATATCCATGGAACGGCACAGGTGGGAGCATGGTATCCCTGGCCTTCACTAGGGGATGCTCTTGTGGAGGCAGTTAGGAGCCAATCATTCAGATAAGAAAAGACTTGGAACCCCTGGAACCTGACCCAGGCTGCTACTACTGCCATACACATAACAGCTGGAGGGCAGTGGTGAGACCAAATAGCAGCACTCTGAATTAGTAATGATCGGACCCCACCCGGAAGAGCAGAAATCCTCTGGACAGCCCTGCAGTCATATGATTGTAAGCATCCTTCAGGTTAATCAAGCACATCCAGTCATGCTTCCTCAACAGACAGAATGGACTGCACCATGACCATCCAGGACTTGGTCTGCTTGACAAACTGATTCAATTTGCTGAAATCCAGTAATGTCCTGAGGTCCTTGATTTTCTTTGGAACAAAAAAAGAACCCTGAATAGACCCCAAAGCCTCATTGGTCTGGTGGGACCTTATGGAGGACTTGATTTTCTAGCAGCTTTTGAATTTTGATGGCTGCCACTCTTCCCTGATGGGGTGGCACATCTGAAAAACATTAGGGATTTATATTTGGAACTTGTAAAAATGGAAATAAATAGCCTCTGGATAGGACTCTTAACACGTTTGCATCCGAGATGATGACCTCCCAAGCTTGCATATGTACAGCCAGCCAACCCTTGACTGCCTCCAGAGCAGGACAGTCATGCAACCCTTCAGGGTCATTGAAAGGATCTGAATGGAGAGATAAGTCAGCAAGCAAAGAATAATATTGCTGAAACTGAATTAATCCTCAAGTCTTGGTGAGTACCTTCATGAGGTGGACCCTGTTTATCACAAAATCTCACCAAGATGACACTGATATATACAGTGGATATAAAAAGTGTACACATCCCTGTTAAAATGCCATTTTACTGTGATATAAAAAAATGAGACCACAATATATCATTTCAAAACTTTTCCCACCTCTAATGTGACCTATAACCTGTACAATGCAATTGAAAAACAAATCTGTTAGGGGAAAAATATAAAAAAATAAAAAAAGTACAATAAGCTGGTTGCATAAGTGGGCACACCCTTAAACTAATACTTTGTTGAAGCACCTTTTGATTTAATTACAGCATTCAGTCTTCTTGGGTAGAAGTCTAACAGCATGGCACATCTTGATTTGGCAATATTTGCCTACTTTTCCTTGCAAAAGCGCTCCAAATCTGTCAGACTGTGATGGCATCTCTTGTGCACAGCCCTCTTCAGGTCACACCACAGATTTTCTATTGGATTTAGGTCTGGGCTCTGGCTGGGACATTCCAAAACTTTACTTTTCTTCTGGTAAAGCCATTCTTTTGTTGATTTGGATGTATGCTTGATGTCACTGTCATGTTGAAAGGTGAAATTTCTCTTCATCTTCAGCTTTTTAGCAGAGGCCTGAAGGTTTTGGGTGCAATTCCCTTCACCTTGACTAAAGCCCCAGTTCCAGTTGACAAAAAGCAACCCCAAAGCATGACACTGCCACCACCATGCTTCACAGTGGGGGTGGTGTTGTTTTGGTGATGCAAAGTGTTGTTTCTGCGCCAAACTTACCTTTTGGAATTGTGGTCAAAAAGTTCAACCTTGGTCTCATCAGACCATAACACATTTTCCCACATGCTTTCGGGAGACATGACGTATTGTTTTACAAATTTTAGCCGGGCCTGGATGTTTTTCTGTGTAAGAAAAGGCTTCCATCTTGCAGCCCTATCCCAGAGTCCAGACATATGGAGAATACAGGAGATTGTTGTCACGTAGTACACAACCAGTACTTGCCAGAAATTCCTGCAGCTCCTTCAGTGTTGCTGTAGGTCTCTTGGCAGTCTTCCGGACCAGTTTTCGTCATGTCTTTTCATCAATTTTGGAAGGACATCCAGTTCTTTGCAACATCACTGTTGTTCCATATTTTCTCCACTTTTTGATGACTGTCTTCACTGTGTTCCATGCTATATCCAATGCTATGGATTTTTTTTTTGCACCCTTCTCCTGACAGATAACTTTCAACAATGAGATCCCTTTGATGCCTTGTAAGATCTCTGCGAACCATAACTTTTGCTGTAGCAGGCAACTGAGTAAATGTCAGGAAAATCCTAGTTAATCAGAGTCTCTCTAATTGATGGCAGGTGTGTACCCAAGAAGACTGAATGCTGTAATTAAATCAAAAGGTGCTTCAACAAAGTATTAGTTTAAGGGTGTGCACACTTATGCAACCAGCTTACTGCACATTTTTTATTTTTTATATTTTTTCCCCTAACAGATTTGTTTTTCAATTGAACTGTACAGGTTTATAGGTCACATTAAAGGTGGGAAAAGTTATGAAATGATTTATTGTGGTTTCATTTTTTTATATCACAAAAACCTGGCATTTTAACAGGGGTGTGTACATTTTTTATATCTACTGTACACTGTATTTTATATAGCATACATCATGGATAGAAGTAGGTCAAGAATTAAAAAAAAGATAGCTGAGTGCAGAAGACCCAGGATAAAAAAGTGCTCAATCCTGGTAGGCACACTGGTGGCAGGACTGAATAAAATGAAGGTGTAGAATCTTCAAAATAAGGAAACATTCCTACAATGGGGCCAGGCCCAGGGGGAGGTTGGCCCCATGTTGCAGAAGGAAGTAGCAGTCCACAAAAAAATCAACCCCCCAAAAAAAACGATAGGCCAAAGTAGAGCCATAAAGACGATAGAGTGGACTATTGAGGAAACAAAAAACATTATGAACTATTGCTATTATGCAAAAAGCCCAGAATTTCCAGACACAAGATATACAAAAAGATTAAGAGAGAAATTAGAGGAAAGAAAAATGCTTTCATATGAAAAACTGTTGAAAGCTTCAAATAAAAATGTGTGTTCATTAATACAACAGATTTGTGAAAAAAATTATACAGACCAAGAAGCTTTGATCTGTTTGGAAAAAGAAGCTTCTAAGAAAGTGCAAAAATGTAAACAACAAAACCTAGAGATTTTTGAAAAGTATAAAAAAAGAAGTATGGACATGGGAAAGAAAGAAAGATTTGATATGGTACGATATTTATGCAAAGTAAAAAGCCAATTTAATCAATACAAAAAAGGCAGCCCCAACGATATTCAAAGAGAAATAGAGACAAAGCCATCCAAATATGAACAATTTCACAATAAAAGAAATATCAGAAAGAGAGAATATAGAAAAAAGATTAGTAAAGTAGAAGTTAAAAAAATAGAAGTTGAAGTTATGGAATGCCTGCGAAGTGAAGGATTTGGTGTAGAAGGTCCAACACAGGTTACATCACAGCATGATGGAATGAGTCCTAAGGAGAAAGAGGAAGATAAGAAGACATGTGAAGAAGAAATATGGACATGGGAAAGAAAAAGAGATGTAATGTGGTGTGATATGTATGCAAAGGAGAAAGCAAACCTTATCAATACAAAAAGAGCAGCACCAAAGATAGCTGAAGAGAAATACAGGCAAAGGAATCCGGACATAGAAAACTTTACAATACAAACAAAAAAGAAGACAAAGAGGAAAAGTAGAAAAGAAATTTAGTAATGGAGAAGTTAAAGAAATATAAACTGAGGTTATGGAGGACCTGCGAAGTGAAGGATTCAGTGTAGAAAATCTAAGAAATGGACATCCAGATAAAGGAGAAAAAAGTGGAACGGGAAGCAACAGGTCAGTTGCCAGATGAAGACATTTTGGAGACTTTCACAGGAAACCAGTATAAATGTTTACTTGAAAATGGACAGCAAGGGAAGGAAAGTACAGTTGTGTACACTTACCATAAATGTAGATGTTCGAGTGTATTCACTGTTGCAGTCATTACATCTGGGAAATCTGCTGGCAGGTTGCCCTCAGTCGGCCTGAATTCCAAAGTCTTGGGTCCTGCGTCGGTTGCTGTCTTCTCTTCCATGACGTCAGGGGTATAAAATATGCAGCCAACGCCTTTTTCTTTAGTTTTTCTTGCCCCCAATGTCAGGTGCCCCCAAAAAGGTAGCCAATTTATATATAAATAAATATGCATGCATCAATATAAACTTTATCTTCGTCTACAAGCAAATACACCACATAGGTTGTAGAAGATAGAGAAGGAAAGATACATTTCAGAATGACAGGGGGATGGTGGGAGGGTAACCTAGACTGCAACAGTGAATACACTCGAACATCTACATTTATGGTAAGTGTACACAACTGTACTATGTTCTTCGTGTTTCACTGTTGCAGTCATTACATTTGGGTAGAATCCCAAAGCTATGGTTGGGGGGCTGGAGCTAAACAGCATTAGGTGTGGCTATAAGGCCCTGCAGCACTGCAGTGGCAAAGCCTGCCCTGGACTTAAAAGTAAAGAGGCAAATGGTAATGCTTTGTAAAGGTGTGAACAGAACTCCAAGTAGCAGCCTCTAGAATGTCTTTGGTTGGTACTCCTCTGAGAAAAGCTGCTGAAGTAGCTGCAGCTCTGGTGGAATGAGACCTAATGACCTTGGGCACAGGTTCACCATGTTGTAAGTAGCAGAAACGGATGCAGTGGCTTATCCACTTTGAAACTGTCAGCTTTGAAATGGCCTTTCCTTCTGATCCTGCACCATATGACATTAGTAATTGCTCAGTTTTTCTTAGAGCTTTAGTCCTACTCAAGTAGAATCTTAGCTGTCTGTGTACGTCCAAGGAATGCAGAATTCTTTCCCCCTTGTTCTGCGGATTTGGAAAGAAAGTTGGCAGATGAATTGTTTGGTTAATGGCCACACTGGAAACCACCTTATGCATAAAAGTAGGATTTGTCCTCAGACACCCTGTCTGGCTAAAATATGATAAAAGGGTCTACAGCCATGAGGACCTGCAGCTCTGAAACGCTTCTTGCTGAAGTAATTGCTAGCAGCAGAGCTGTTTTCCATGATAAGAACTTTAGATCAGCGGAAGTAGCTGGTTCAAATGGAGGCAGGGTGAGCTTTTCCAACACATAATTGAGGTCCCATGTAGGTAATGGTGATCTTGTAGGAGGCCTTAAATTTTTGGCTCCTCTAAGATACTGCTTTAGTAAAGGATGAGAAAAGATTGGTGGCTCTGTAGTGTAATGAGCCGAAATGGCAGAGGCATGGATTTTGATTGATGAGAAAGATAGGCCTTTGTCAAGCATCTCAGTTAATTATTGTAATATCTGAGGAATATTTGGTTCTGCTGTATCAGTTCCTTGTGCTTGATTCCAAGCACAGAATCTATTCCATTTGTCAGCATAAGATTTTCTAGTACTAGGCCTTCTGGCTTCCAAAATGACATCCATCACAGCTTTACTGAGAGGTGTTGTTTGTATAACTACATGATCAGTCATGCTGCCAGGTTCAGAGTCTGTAGTTGATTGTGCAGGATCTGATTGTTTTGCTGAGACAGCAGTTGCGGTCTTTGAGGCAAGGTCCAAGCTGGATATTGAGACAAGTTCCTTAGGATTGGGTACCAGTATTGGCGGGGCTAGTCCGGGGCAATTAAAATCATCTTTGGCTTCTCTTGTCTGACTTTTAGGTAGACCTTGGGTAGAAGGGACAGAGGAGGAAGGGAGTAAACAAATAGGTTTTTCCAACTGAAGGATAGGGCGTCTACTTTCCATGCTTGTCTGTGATAAGTCCTTGTGCAGAATCTTTTCAATTGATAATTTTGTGGAGAAGCAAACAGATCTATGTCTGGGCTCCCCCGTTTCTCTGTTATGCTGAAGACTTATGGATTTAGTTTCCACTCGTGAGGACCCATAAGGTTTCTGCTTAAATCATCTGCCAGAGTGTTTTGTTTTCCTGGCAGGAATTGAGCTTGAAGATGTATTTGGTAGGTCAAAGCTGTGTCCCACAGTGCCATGGCTAATCTGCAAAGGGGGTATGAGTGTGTGCCCCCTTGCTTGTTTATATACCACATGACTGTGTTGTTGTCCGTCTTTATCAGTAGTTGTCCTGGATGAAGTAGGTCCTTGAAGGCTGTTAGGACATTTTGAACAGCTAGCATCTCTTTCTGGTTGATATGCAGATGCATTTGTTTTGGTGTCCATAAGCTCTGAATGCATCTTCCTGCCATTTGGGCCCCCAAGGCATAATCTAATGAGTCTGTTGTTAAGGTTTGGCTGGCAGGGGGTAGAGTGAAGAGCAGTCCCATGTTTTGGTGATATGCCTTTGCCCACCATAGAAATTCCTGTTGCAGGCAGGGAATGAGAGGAATCATTGTTTCCAGACTGTGTGAATGTTGACTCCATAAACTTTTTAGGTACCATTCAAGTTTCCTCATATGCAGTCTTGCATATGGAATTAGTAGGATGCAGGATGCCATGAAGCCCAGAGCCTGCAGAACTTGTCTTGCAGGAGACTGGGTTTTAGTTGCCATCAGTTTGAAGAAAGCAGTCAGTCGCCTTTCCTTGTCTGGTGTGAGGTAAGCCATCTGGGCAGTTGTATCTAAGCTTGCACCCAGGAATGTTATCTTTTGAGAAGGTACCAGTTGTGATGTCTTTTCATTTATTGTGTACTCTAGGCATATCAGAAGCCTTCTCACAAACGCCAGGTGTCGAAGAAGAGTGTCCTTTGTTCACTGCTTGAATGGGACAGTCGTCCAAGTAAGGATATATTTGTATACTTCTTTGTCTGCAAAATGCAATTACTGGTGCCAAGCATTTTGTAAAGACCCTGGGCGCAGTAGATAAGTCAAAGGGCAGTGCAGAGAATTGGTAATCCATTAAGCCAGCCTTGAATCTGAGGTATCTTCTGCACGATTGTCTTATTGGGACATGCAGGTATGCCTCTTTTAGGTCTAAAGTCACCAGCCAAGCATTCTTGCCCAGCATGGGCAGAAGTTGCTACAAAGTCAGCATTTTGAATTTTGGAATGTCCAGGTATGTGTTCAAAATCAATAAATCTAGTATTGGCCGCTAGGCCTTGTCCTTTCTGGGTACCAAGAACAGTCTTGAGTAAAAACCTTCTCCTTTTTCCTGTGCTGGTACTGTCTGAATGGCCCTCATATCCATGAGGGATGTAACCTATTTCTTTGCCTCTGCCCACTGATTTTTTGGCAGATCTGGCCAACCATTTGCCATTGGCAGAGTGTGGAAAGAGAATCTGTATCCCTGTGATACGATGTTTATTACCCACTTGTCCTGGGTTATTAACTGCCAATTTTGAGCAAAAAGTGCTAATTTCCCTCCTATGGGTGCTGCCAAAAGATAAGTGCTTGCTGTAGGCAGAGGGAAGTCATTGGGATTGCTTTCTGTAGGTTTTTGCTTTATCTCCCTCCAGATTTGGAGGTGGAAGCGCCCCATTGCTGTGACCTGTATGAATCTTGCGCCTGGTATCTGGAACCCTTAGGGCATCTGGATTTGCCCCTTTGAGCTCTGTATGACACAGGAAAGGACCAATTTGTTGTAGGCCAGTGTCTACTGAATTTTGGTGGCTGCACTTGTAAGAAGTCTTTAACAGTTTGCATAGACTTAGCTTTGTCTTCCTTTTTCTTTAGAACCTCTTCTGCCTTAATACCAAACAGAGAATCATGCTGTAAAGGTGCATCTAGCAATTTAGCTTTAACATGATCAGGCAAATTTTGTTCCTTTAACCAGGCATGCCTCCTAATCACAGATCCAGTAACTGCGGCCCTGCAGGAGGCCTCTAAGGAATCAAAACCACATTGCAAAGTATGCTTTCCAACTTGTTCAGCTGCATGCAGTAATTCCTGCAATTCCTTATTTTCTGCACATTCTGAAATCAACATCATTTTCTGTTTCAGCAATCCCATAACATGTTGTTGGTACTTAATCATATGAAATTGACAGTTTAAGGCCCTGATTGCCAAGGTAGCAGATGTATAAACCCTTTTCCCCATCTGTCTAGTGCCCTTGAGTCTCTGTCAGAGGGTGTAGGATTTTTTGCTGTTGAGACTTTAACTCCCTTTGGACCCTGTAAAATAGTTTCAGGATCAGCAGCAGGGTTTCTAAATAAAACTTTGTGAGTCAGGGACCCTGTAATATCTGTCAGGCTTACTGGGAGCCGGAGGTAAGGAGTCAGGGGTCAAGCTTGACTCCGACAACACACCATCCACAATGCCTAAAACAGGGGGGATGGCTAAAGGTTTGTGCTGGGGGAAGAGAAGGAAATCTGAGCCTATTTTTTGATTCTGAGAAGTCTTGACTCTCCCAGTGAAAATGCTCCCTCAAAGTATGCAAGGTTTCTCCAAATGAATAATCCTGAGGAGAAGATGCAGATGGAATAGACTCCTCAGCATCAGAATCCTCATAGGGAGGTATAGACAATTCCTGATCAGAAGAGGAATCAGAAGAAATAGAAACCTGATCTGAAGATTCATAATCAGTGTCTTGCTTGGCCTCTTATCATGAGGGGGATGGGTACCCCTGATCAAGGTAATAAGGTCTTCAGCCATCTTGATCATCTGTTTTTTAGGCATAGAGGCCTGTGCACGTGGCTCATGTGTCGGTTTTTTAGGTTTAGAAGTTGCTTTTGTCTTTGGTTTTGCAGCTGTCATCGGTTTGATATACAAATGTTGACGTCTGAATACACCCTCAGAAGCCGGTGCCTGCTCAGCGGCTCTGGACCCATCCAAGGGAGATACTTCCATCGGTCCAATACCTTGAGTATCTTGCGGCATGCCGGACTCCATATGGGTGTCGGTAGAGGCCTGCGACTCGAAGGTAGCGGGTATCAGGGGTTGCAAAAGCGCCTCACTGAGTACCAGCGAACTGGCGACTGGCTTAGGAGAAGCTTTGTCGTCAGTTTTGGATCTCGACTGCCTTTCTCTGTCCTTTTCTTTGCGTTTTTTATGTACTCCGGTAGTCGGACTGCTATCCGATGACATTTCTGGGTAGTTAAATCTGTTTACAAAATACTTTGATGCAAAAATATACCGACGCTTAATAGTGCGTTGGCTAAAGCTAGCACAAAACCGACAGCCAGGCACGTTGTGATCAGGGCCTTGGCAAGGAATACAGTATAAATGGAAATCCTTATGAGGTATTTGCTTTCCACAAGTAATACAATTATTAACTTTTTCTGACATCGGTAAAAAGCAAGAAAAAAAGTTTCCCCAACGGGGTACTTGGCTTTAGTGAAGACTTCGGTTCTGAAATTCAAACTCGAATTTTTCAGTAGTCGGCCGACTGGCACTTGAGAAAATGCTTCTGCTTCGGGTACCGCGCGGCAAGAAAGACTAAAAAAAATGGCGTCGGCTGCATGTTTTATACCCCCGGCGACCTGACGTCATGGAAGAGAAGACAGCAACCGACGCAGGACCCAAGACTTTGGAATTCAGGCCGACTGAGGGCAACCTGCCAGCAGATTACCCAAATGTAATGACTGCAACAGTGAAACACGAAGAACATCAGGAAACTGTGGCAACTCTGACGCAGTTAATGTTAAGAAGTGATAGGCTAGTGAGTTCCCATATGACAGAGCAACAGATGACAGGATGAAACTGAAGAGAATGTGCCACAGGAAGATGCTATAGAATGCTCGCAGGAAAAACAGAACATAAAATGTGCTCTCAGTTTAGAAGAAAATGAGCTAAGAGAAGAGTTGCTTGATTTAATAACAGATAGACAGACATGTTAGGATCAATGAAAGAAATATACTGCAGAAAATCAATAAAACCCAAAAAGTGAGAAGTTTGATAAAACAAATGAACACAGTAATTAGGACTGCCCATAAAGATCCATGTGAGATAACAGAAGTGAACAGGATATATTACTGTACAGCTAAATTAATAACAGATAAACCTGTACCACAAGAACTTGGGGTAGCAAGGGAAAAGAAGGGGAGAAATCGAATACTATCATGGAAGTTGTCACGAAAGGAAATACTGCCAGCCCAGCTAGCTGGAATTTTGTAAATAATTATATGTCATGTGTGAATATTAACATGATTTATATAGAAGTGTAACAAAAGGGAGATACTGCCAGCACAGCTGTCTGGAATTCTGTAAATGTTTTATGTCATTTATGAATGTCAACATGCTTCATGTAAGATGCTTGTGTTACAGATGTATTAGAACTGTATGTCATATTGTACAGACGTGTGCCAAAGAGATATTTTATAAAGTACTGAGCAAAAATGTATATACACTACTGTAACTGTTTAGATGTGTATACTGCAACAATGGAAACTGCAACACAAGAAGTTAACTTTAGAAGAATACTTGAGATTGAATTACTTGATGGCTGGGCCACAAAAAAAAGATGTTATCTTTCAGCTTCAGTGCAACAGGAGACATAATGTCTTTTAAATGTGGAGGAATATAAATTATTTTATGACTTCCATCATTTGCCAAAAGATCTGAGGTTTATGTATTTTCACAGGTAGATACTAAATGCTACACCTGCATCACTGGATGTGAGCCAGGGAACTGAAGTCAGAATGACAAGAAATGATGTCATTCTGCAAGTATCTCAACAGTAATATTTGGGATATTAATTTAAGAACTCTCTGAGAGAGAGAGACTGAGCATTTTGTATTTTGTCTTTGACCTGACAAGAACATCCACTCATCACATCTGCCTGCTTGCTCTCTAAGTAAGTTAACTAGGGTACAGTAATTTCTCTTACTGTAGATACAGTCAGGAATATAGTGGAGTGTAGCTTAGATGTTTTCTTTATTTATTGGAGACTGTCCTGCAATGTTGTTTTAAATATTTCCTGTTATTTTGAACTCTGATGTAACTGTGATTATTTACTGAGTATTTTCTTGTTCATTTATTATTTCTTATTAAATATATTTAAACTTTTCATTGTGGCTGATATTTGTGAGACATATTTAAGTTCTGCGAGTACTTGCACATTTATTTGGTGACACTGTGGAGCCACTCCTAGTAGCCTTGCTATTATTACTCCTAATGGTCAAACTACCATTTGTACTGATAGTAACATTACACAGTAAGATTGGACACCCTTTGTTACGGATCTTAAAGTAACTGATAAAGAGTTGGTAGGTGGCAGTAATAACTACCTTACAGTCTGGGCAAAAGGAGGCATAGCTAGTAAACCTGTGCCAGCCTTTCCCAGGTGAGTGTGTGTGTGTGTGTGTGTGTGTGTGTGTGTGTGTGTGTGAGCTACTTGGGCAGGGACACGAAGCACTGGTTGGACATAGAGGGTGCTGGAGGTCTTGGCCTGGCCACTCAGCTGAGATCTCAACTCTACAGCTGTGCCAGTAGGGAGTCTTACTGGGGAGTTGAAGAAAGAGGGAGAAACCAGTGCCAGACTTGACTGTGGTCTGTGTGTGCTCTTAAGGGAAATTGCACTTTACTGTGTGTGTGTACTTGTTATCCTCCAATGAACGCCCTCCACTAGTGCTAGTGGTAAGGACTGAGACTCCTGCATTACTGGACCAGTGGTGAGGCTCCTGCATTACTGGACCAGTGGTGGGGCATCACAGAAGTACTGAACAGAGAAAACTGTAAAGCAATTAAGACAAGAAATGTCACTGTTAGAAGAGTATAAAAGAGGGAAGAGATCAACCAAAAATACTCAGAAAGATATGAAATAAGCAATGCGCAATATTATAATGGATAAGGATTTATCATGCACTATCGCAGACAATAAACTAAAAATATCAGAACAGGCAGAAAAACTTAGAAGATAAAAAGATAAATATAAAGGAAAGGTACAAAATAAGCAATTTATTGATGACCCAAAAAAGTTTTATAGAGAATTGGGAGACAAGGTAAAAAGAATTGAAAGACCACCAAAAACGAAGAAATATATATGTTTTGGAGAAGTATTTATGAAGATCCTGTGCAACACAACAAAGACGCTAAATGGATAGAAGTAAAAGAAAGAATAAGAAATTCAAAGGTACAGGATATAAAATGGGATGAAATAACAGCCAGATATTGAAACAAAGTTAAGAAAAGCCTCTAATTGGAAAGCCCCAGGCCGAGATGCAGTACCTAACGTCTGGTTAAAAGTATTAATATCTTTGCACACAGATTTGGCATGAGTAAGAACTACTTGTATGCACAACCTGAACAGACACCAACCTGGCTAACAACAGGAAAAACAATGCTCCTATGTAAGAGTGAACCTTGCAAGCTACCCTAAAAATTATAGACCAATAACTTGCCTTCCGACCATGTATAAACTGCACACCAGAATTGATGCCGACAGAGTTTAAAGTCATTTAGAAGAAAATTCAATCATGGCAATAGAACAAAAGGGTAATAAAGGAAAGTCATATGGAACAAAGGATCATTTGTTGCTAAATAAAGTCATAATGGAGAACTGTAAAATGGGGAAGAATCTATGTATGGCATGGATTGACTACAAAAAACCATTTGACAGTACCCCACATTCATGGATAAAAGAGTGCTTAAAAATGTATAAGATGCACCCTACACTGATCGATTACATTACAGTGACCATGAAACACTGGCAGACCACTTTGCAATTAAGCTATGATAAATGACAAATTATTATTCCAGGGATAAAAATTCAAAGGCGGATGTTCCAGGGTGACTGCCTGTCGCCACTGCTATGCTGTCTTGCCCGTAATCCATTAAGCTGTCTACTTAACAGATTAGGTCATGGCTATAACTTGGCTCCTAGAAAACAACAAAGAGTAAATACTTCTCATCTTCTCTTTGTTGATGATTTAAAACTGTATAGTTCATCAGATGAGGAACTGAAAGCACAACTGCAAGTAGTCAAAAAACTTTTTCAGATGATATAAGAATGTCATTTGGTCTTGATAAATGTGCAAAAGCAACCTTTAAAGCAGGAAAACAGCAGCACCAAGAAAATATCAGTTTGGGATAAGAATGTGATATAAAACAACTTGAGCAAGAGGGAGTTTATAAATATTTGGGAATTCATGAAGGCTCAACAACAAAAACAAACAAATGCGAATAAAACTTAGGAATATTTTAGAAGACTTAAATTACTTCTGAAAACAGTGAATAAAACTTAGTAAGGAATATTTTAGAAGACTTAAATTAATTCTGAAAACAGTATTGACATCTAGGAACAAATTTCAAGCTATAAACCAATTTGCTCTTCCTGTCCTGACTTACAGTTTTGGAGTGACTGACTGGCCTGAAAGGTGTTGGATAGATTAGATAGGAAAACAAGAAGGATGCTTCAGTGCATACCAAGATTATATAGTCCCCGTTCCGAAGGAGGTATGGGGCTCCTTCAAACTGATTACACGTACAGCTCTGCAATCGTGGGACTGCACACATATCTGCTGAGACTCACAAGACCCAAACATAGTGAAAGTTTTGAAACATGAGAAGAATAAATCCAAGATTACTTCCCTGCTTAACCCAGCACAAGCACATCGGCATTAACTGGGAATGGAAATCAACCAGAAGTAGATAAAAATCAAGCAGCTACTGAATGTGCCCAAAAAAAAAACAAAACAAAAGAAAGAACATAAGGTGAAGGATCAGATGAGAAGGTAAGAAATGTGGAAAATGTATAAATATAGTTGTAAGTACAGAAAATACCTGGAAAACCTCATGTTGATTAGGATTGAATGCAGAAATGGGGAAGGAGAGGCAAATTCAAACCAAAAGATGAAATGTTAATATAGGCGGCCCAAAATAGTAGGCTATGTACACTTTGGTTTACAAAGTCCATTGAACATGTGGGAGAAAGACAAATGTAGGTTTTGTAAAAACAGAAATTGAAACAGTCACACACCTTGTTGCTGGTTGTGACATACTAATGGCAGAAGGACTGCATACTGAAAGGCATAATAATGTGGCAAGAGTGTTACACTGGGGATTGTGCAAATATTATGGTACTGAAGTGGCTGAGAAACACTGGAGACATAAGCCACAAAACATCACAAAAAATTATGAAGTCTACATCACATGGGATAACCCATTACCAACAGTTCAAAAGACAGATGCAAGAAAACCAGATATAGTGGTCCATGAAAAGAAGACAAAAGTAGCATTGATCACTGAAATCACTACACCCAGTGACTACAGTGTCTTGTGTGCAGAGAGACACAAGGTCATAAAATATCAGGATTTTCAGGCAGAAACAAGAGTAACGTGGAAGAATGAAACCCAGACAGTTCCAACAGTAGTAAGATCAACAGGTATTATTAAAAAAAATCTACAATTGTATTTAGATATGTTACCAGTACAAGTAACTCCATATGAATTGCAGGAGGAGTCATTACTGGGTACATTGTGGGTGCTGTGAACAGCAGTTCTGGCTGACATCAAAGATTGAAACAATACTAATTTCATGAATTTTAATGGCACTTTGAGTTAGGAATGGGGTACATTCCCGTCATGGTATTAGAAGCCCAAAAGGCTTGGAGAAATTAAAAAAAAAGAGAAACCTCCATGGAAGCTGTGGTTCTGTGGATCAACCCTACTGCAAGGGCATCATCTGTTGTGGTTGCCTCCCTTTCCACGGGGGGGGTGGGGGAGTCTCCGAAAGAGCTTCTTGAAAGGACTGCTGTGATTTCCTGAAACAGATGATGTTTCCCCCTTTTCTGGTTCCCAGAGAAATTCCATTAATGAATAGCAAAATGAACTCCAATGCCACAGACAGTCTTTCCATCATTCTCACCCTGGTTAAAGTGTCTTTAACTTTCTGCCTAAAAAGTGAAAAGCCATCAAATGGGACATTGATAAAGAATGCCTTAAACCAGTACGCAAAGCCACTCAACCTCATCCAAGTGTGGTGATGCATAGCGATGTCAGCGCCAGCTGCTCAGGACATGCCATCAGCTATGTAGGAAAGCAGACACATGGACACGGTAGCAATGGATTGCAGGGTGAACAGCTGAGTCTCCAGAGTCTTCTGAGAGTCTGCAATCTGCTGTGACTTAACTAATTTTGACACTTCCCACAATGTCCCTTTGAAATCTGGTCAAATGAGCTACGCAGTTTAATGCCCTCAGCACAAAAGTGACTAAGGTGTGTTTACCAATGCGGTGCAATGCCAGAGACTCTCTATTTGGGGGAATGGACCTGGGAACTCTCCTCTGAAATGCCCTTTTTTGTGGCTGCCACCACCACGATTGCATCCACAGCAGGACCCTTACTCCAGGGTTGCCGAACCTTTGGAGGAGTGAAGATCTTGTTGGGCTTTTTGTGGATAGGTTCCACTATATCAGGCTCCTTTTACACCATCCAGGACACCAGGTCAATAAATGCATCCAAAGTTGGAACCACACAGGATGTGGATGGGTCCATTTTAAAGACCTCCAAAAACACAGACTCCTCTGGAAAAAGGTCTTCAGTAGTCTAATCCCAGCACTGGCGAAAGAGCTCCAAAAGATCACCATGGTTGAGGGCAAAATTGTTCACACTCCCTACCTTGACCTGGCCAAGGCATTTGACACAATACCCCACTCAGGCACTGTTCATAAACTCAAGAGGTTGGGTACAAACCCATATGTCACCAAGTGGATATCCAAGTGTCTCAAATACAGGACCCAGGAAGTTAGAATTGAGGAGTCCGCCTCTACAAAGAGGCCAGTCACAAGTGGAGTCCCTCAGGGATCAGTCCTTGGACTGCTCCTTTTTGGCACTTACTTCTCAGAAGTCAAGGCCAATGTCAGTGGTCTCTAGCTGACTAAATCCACAGATGATTGCAACTTAGGAATTGTCATTGAATCTCACATTGACACAAATGTTCTCCAGGAAGGACTGACACAAACAATTGGTGTCAGAGCCATGGGCTAAAACTAAATGCCAGGAAATGCATAATAGCATCCTTTGGGAAGTCATCCATCCCTGGTAACTATCATACTGACAACACACCCCTTAGAGTTGACCCAGTAGTCAGGGACTTAGGGACACACTTGGATAGTAATCTAGCCTTTGACCATCATGTGTCTACAGTGGTGAAGAAGTCATTCTATGTTGAGCAACTTATAAACAAAGGTATGGCATCTAAGTCCAAGGAAGTCATTATTCCAGTGTATTTGGCATTCAACAGACCTATCATTGATTACAATGTCCCCTTCTGTATGTACCTAACCAGGCATATCCAACAACTGGAATGCCCACAGAGTTTTCTCACTAAAAGAATACAGGGCATAAGTAAAATGTCCTATGCAGACCACATCAAGGCACTATCCCTGTATTCTGTCTCCTACAGGCTTTTGAAGGGTGATCGATGTCTGGCATGGAGGGCATTGCCAGACCCCACTCTGATGGAACTCCTGCACATCCACAAAACTAACAGCACTAGAATTACCCATTCTAAACACTTAAACCTTGCCTGTGATATAAATAGGACCTGCTGGAGAGATAGGTATGTGTCCCAGAGACTACCACATCTATGGAACAGGCTCCCCATGCATGTCACACAAAGTTCCTCCCTAACCCAATTCAAGTCCAGCTCGGACAATTGGATGGGAAACTGGAAATCCATCCTTGGTTTGGCACCTATGTCTCTAATGGACACAGGTAACCTGCAAATGGTTCATCTCCCAGGCCCATTCTTACACTTATCAAGGGTATCAGAACTTGTGAAAGATTTGGGATGCATGACTAGGCTTAAAAAGGCCCTTGTGGGTGTTAGCCCAGTAACCACCTATGAAAGAGGCATCTTTGCAGGGTGATTTGGAGGACTCCTGTCCTTCCTCAAGGTCAGTATTCTCAGCAAGGGACTCTTCAGGGAGAGACTGAGTGCTTCCACTTATACTGCAGCGTAAGAAAACTTCTCACCCAGAAAACTCTTGGGGGGTGAAATGGAAGAGGTTGGAGACCCTACAGAAAGGGAAGATTAAAGACCACACAGAGTGAGATATCCAGAGTAAGCTGAGTAGTGGTCACAGAACAGACTTGGACATGGAAGAGGAAGGATACTGGTTGTAGCCGACTACTCCCTCTCCTGAGGGGAGTATATCCTTTCTACAACATTGAAAGCAAAGGGAGAAGCAGGCCAACCATAGCCAGCACACCTAGGATCCGAAGACCACAAGGAACATTGGAATTAAAAGCCACTCCATCTTTCTCCAATGCCAAAACCAGGGCCGAACTATCAACAGAAGAGCCCCGATTGGGATGCATGACCTCAAAACAGGAATCATCGAACCCAACCCACGCTGATCCCACCCAGCTCAGACACTGCCAAAGTTGAGGATACAAAGGTAGGAATAAAAGTCAAAATTGGCCAGGGCATTGGATCTGATGCTAAGGAATGGAAGACAATTGGCTCTGAAGACCCTGGATCTGTAGGGCTCAAGGATGGAAACCTGGGTAAAGAAGCCATAGATCTGGGATGAGGCCCAATTCCATCAGTGCCTGTAGGAAGCACTGCATCAACTGCTCCAATTCTGATGTCTTTAAGCTTCCAATGGACCAAGATTATACAGCTGAGGAAGCTACTAAGGATAAACTGAAAGATCTCTGACTAGGTAACTGTTCCAGCTTACTAATCTGGGCTATGGAAGTTTGGATCTGAAGCAGAAAATTGGGAGGACTCCAGTAAACCCCTGTGGAGCAGAAGGGAAAAAGGGAGAAAATGTCTGCCCTGAAGGAGCCCCTCTTGCCAAGAAAGGGCTCAGTATGCTAAATGAAGGATAAGGAGCCTTGCCTACAACCAGATCTGAAGGAAACCTGCTCCAAGGTATGGGAGCTGAAGGAGATCAGCTCAGAGGCTGAGGAGCAGAAGTACATTAGCTATGAGGTAGTGGCCCCAAAAGCAATTGGGACATTTAGATCTGGTGGACCAGAAACAGCAACAGCCGAAGAGGGAGTCGAATGTTTACGGTCCCCTTGGTGACTTTGGGGTCCTTAGTGCCCTGTTTTTTAATCAGCTTGTCCCCTTTACTAGAGGTGGCCAAAGAAGAGTCTTCCAAAGGAATGAGTCTTTTCAATATCACCTTGGCCCACCTCACATTTCTGGCATAAAAGACAAAATCCTCACAAATAGCACAAGGGGACTCACTGGCATCCTGAGAAGGCAGCTTGTGCCCACACCAAAATACTTTTTAAAACCTTTATCCGTTTTAACTTAACCTACACCTACCTAAACTAATCCTAACACACAAAAAACAAAAGAACAGCCCAAAAATCAGGTGGGAAAAAACAACCTACTTAGCAAATCGCTAAACCTACACCTAATACAAACACACGCACAAACTCTAATAATCTAACCTAACTTACACAAAAGAAAACTAGGTAGAAGAAAAGAGAGCTAAACACTAAGTAAAAAATAGATAGAAAAGGATATACTTGACAGAGCACACAACTAAGCTACTGTTCAGAATGACTGCAAACTAGACTTGAGGTAATTCTGGTGGAGCAGGGGGGTTATGGGTAGACACGGTGAGCCTGGTAAGCTGAAGTCTTTGGAAGTCGGCCAGCATTAAAGCCAAGTTGGATCCGACAACTTACAGTTTTACAATAGATAGCAAAAACAGCATAGGATACAAAGTTACTGCTATTTTTCACCAAACCACACATCCCCGATAAAGTGAATTTCAAAATCTTTTCACTAAACAAAACTAAAATTGAAGCAGTCTCCCATACACATCTAGTTGGAGTGATTACAGATGAAAACCTTAAATATGGCCTGCATTTTTAAAATAACATAAAAAGACTCATTAAAAATTAGGAGTGCTCTACAGGCTTAAGGTCGTTACCAGCATCACGAAACCATCTTTTGCCACTACCTACCTCCTCCCATCTCTCTTATACGATGCACCCATTCTAACTAACCATCAGGCTACAGTTAAAAATAAGCTGGAGGCATGATGCAAAATTTGCCATCAGCAAACTATACCACATCCCAGACCGTATTGCCCTTAAGGCTTTGATCTAGCTCACACTGCCTTAACACTTTGATTACATACAGTTTATCCCCACACACATTATTCAAAATGTCTATAACTGCCTTGCTTTTACTGCTATTCTCCCTTCTTATAATCCTAATAGATTACTTCGGTTTAATGAACATCATCATCTCACCATATATAAGCACCACAAATGTTTTGGCCAAAGTCACTACTCCTACTCTTGCTAAAAATGGAATTCTATCCCTCTGCAATTAGATCAATCTCTTAACTTCTTCAACTTCAAACTACTACTGAAAGACTACCTAAATAAAACCTGAATTTGCTCCTGCACTACTCCAGGCTGAACTAGTCCCTTCCTCCTTCCACCACCAGTATACTTTAACTACATTCAGAGAAAAAGAATGATTACAATCTATTTCTTAATATATCTTTGAATATGCATTATCTACTCATCTCTGCTCCAGAGTGTTCTCAGTGTATTTAATGTCATCTCTATGAAGTGCAACTTGTGAACACTTTTATCAATTGACAATGTTCATTTTCAGCTTGTTATAGCTGTCCAAATATTTGCACAGTGTGTGTGAGTCGAATTTTCACTTTGTTAATAAGTTATTCTTTTGTATTAAGCTTTTTACTAACTTTATTTAACTGTAACCATATTGTGTTAATGTGGAGCTTTTCTCCCCAAGCCATCACTAAAAATGGGATATTATCCCAATCAGACTTTCCTATTAAACAAATATCAAATACATAAATTACCAGAAAATGTAAATCACAATATAAACCAACTGCAACTGAAGTACTGAATATTGTAAAGGAGATAAAAAGTAGAAGTGGGATCTTCAGGAAAGAGAAGAGCAAATTACATACAAATAAATGGAATTTGTGGGAATAATAAATACAGAATAATGTTCAGTGGGAGGACAGATTTTTAAGGGAAGACATGAATTAAGCAATGTACGTAGTATGTTGGAATGAATAATGTTTAAAAAGACAGAAACAGGTTTTCTTTTCTATAAATGTATGTCTTTCTGTGCCTTAAGTGTAATTTAGTAAAGGTGTTAAAATATGCTTCTTTTCAATCTTGAACCACAAGTACCTAAACAAGCATATTTGGTATGCTGAATTCTGGATGCTGACTTACAAGGGTGATCTTACCTTTACTGCTACAGGATGCCTGGTTGGTATTGTTAAAAAGGATGGATGTTTTGGAGCATATCATTGTCTGGAGACTGCATAGGCATTTTTAGTTTTCTCTTAAGTAGCTTTAGTTTCAATACAAAGGTTTGCATTTTTGTCCCTCTTCTAAACCCATGTTTTTACCACAATGATTTTATGCTCTTTTTTTTTTTCTTTTTTGTGACATATGCCTCACGGTGGTCTTGTTAGCAGATCCCCTGGTTGTAGCCCTTGCTTGGTTCTTTCCATCATTACAGGTCCTTAAGAAGAGGTATTGTAAACTGGGAGACACCCTCTGTTGTCCCTACATGGAGGATTTCCTTTGGATATTCCCTGGTAAGTTGTTTCTAACCGAACAGAGGGCCTGTGTATTCTGTAGCCTTGTCAGCCTTAGTGATGACACAGAAATGGATGAAAGCATGGACATTTCTGTCATTCTTTGGCCTCATGGCATCTACAGTCTTCAGAGTGCCATTTGTGCTGTACTAGATGAGAATGCTTCACTGGATCATGACATTTCAGTGGCTGTTAGACTCATGACCCTCTCATGAACCTTCATGACCCGACTCAAGAGTTGTGAACTCCTTTCCCCAATCCTCATTTTGTTCTACCCGCATCTGGCCATCAACTGCCACCAGCTCCTCTCCTCATTCACACTGTCTTCTGCACGTGCTCTAACCTACTCTGTGCGCAGCTTAACCTACATCTGGAGCTGGAGGGGAGATTGAGAACACTGGTGCAGCATCTTACTGCTGGTGGGGAGCTTGCCCTATCCCACAACCCCCTGTGACAGTGTTGTTAGTTCCCCACTTGCTGCCTTAGGGAGATGCAAATGCTTTTACCCATGCACAGCCTCGTGCCCAAGTGTTGTACTACTTCCAGCATGAAATTCACCAGGCTGTTAACACTGCTGCTGCAGAGAGCCTATGTGGCCTTTTTTTCCCCAGGATGGATGTCGGCCTCTCACCCCCATTGTCCACCCACACAGCCCCTTCATAGCTTATGCCGCTAGCTGAACACAGGTTATGTGAGAACAGTAACATCTTATCCTCTGCATCACAGAAACACTCTGCCAGTCTCAGTTTGAGGTTATTCTTAGGTTACTTAGTTGTTACTGGGCTTCTGGTCTTGGGTGACCATTCAGAAGCCCAGCCATTTTGTTTTGGTAAAATACGTTTATTAAATTACCACTTAAGATAGGCATATACACATTAACAGAGGAAAAAAAGCAAACAATATTAACATTATTTCCATTTACACATATTACGGATTGCATACGTTTGTTTGCTTTATAAGAATGGTCTTTCAGTCCAGCATTACATAAATTGTTCAATTCCTGCATTTCCTTAAACCTCACTCCTCATACTGAACATTATTCTGCATGAATTACTTCCCCAAATTCCATTTATTTCTTTCAAATTCCTCCTTCCCTTTTCTAAAGAACCCTCTTCCCAGTTACTGCACCTCAGGGTATAACATGTAATCTGTCAGATTTCCAATTACTGAATTCCCATTTTCCATACCAATATTCTCACATATTTCTTGAGAAATCTACCATCTTCTGTTATATTTTCAATTCTAAGTCTCACTGATAAACCTCATTATTGCACATCGAATTCCAGTTCCCACTTATAGGAAATATTCCCTGATAATATCTAATTTTTCCCATTTAAGCTCCACAATAAACAGTTTTTGGTAGAAAAATAAATACATGGAATATCTTGGATGGAGGAAGAAGGAAGGGATGTTGAACTGGGTGAACAGAAGACAGCATGGATCTATTATTATGGTGATTACATAACTCATATGCAATGTTTTCTTTTTTTCATATGATTCAACCTTTGGGACAGATTCCCTAGTTGCCACTACCCAGGAAGGTATCAAGGAAGGATATTCTTGAGAATGGTGGAACCAAATGATTTACAGGATCTTGATTGGACAACCAGCTTGTAACAGGAATAAATCCTATTTTCATTCTCAAACTGGTATCTGAAATGAACATTAATCAAACCATTCATTTACCAGTATTCGTCCCAAAATTTTGTAACAAAGGAGAATATACTCTGCATCTATTAGATGTCCAGAGACAGCTTAGATTTTATCTCCACAGGACTGAAGATTTCAGAAAATCTGATCAGCTGTTTGTAGCTTCTTCTAAAGTCAAGCTAAGCCAAAGCGTTTCTAAAGTCATGTTATCAAGGTGACTGTCAGACTGCATAGCTTTCGTTAGTGAGAACTGGGACTCTAACCAAGAAACATAGAGCTCACTAAACAAATTCTATTGCTACTTCTACTGCTTTTATGCACAGAGTTCCTGTAAAAATCTGAGCTGCAGTAACTTGGTCCAAAGTTCACGCATTCATTTCACAAAGAAAACCTATCCTTATGGAAAATCAGGTAAGGAAGTTTACAAGAATGTGCCTGTAACTCGGAAATCCTTTTAGCTGAAGTAATGACCACCAAAAAATGGTCTTCCAAGAAAGATATTTTAATTCTGCTGAAGCTGCCGGTTCAAAGGAAGATTTTTTATTTTTATTTATTTTTTTATTTTATTTTACATTTGTTGACTGGGAAAGTCCGACTGGACATGTATCCGTTTTCAATGGAGGTCTGGGGAGAAAAGCTCCAGTAAAACATACATCATCAAGCAGATATGAACAATGGCATTTACATAGAAATAAGGCAGAAAAACATCAGAAACACTGGAAGCATGACAGTTATGTCCCATGAAGGGATATGGTCCCTTATGGGAGCTCTCAATAAGAAAGTTCCCTTTAGAAAGGCCTTTGAAATCTTTACAGAAGCTATGGCCATCTGATTGTGTCCAATACGGAAATTAGAAATAGCAGCTAATTGCACTTTATTTGTTGAAAAGCTAGATCCTTTTGGAAAAGATCTTACAAGAAGTCTTTACGTGGAAGGAAGAGGAGCTGAAAAGGGATTTATCCCCTTAGAAGCTGCCCAGATAGAAAACTTCTTCCATTTGCTAAGGTAAACTTGTCTAGTATTCAGTTTTTGACAGGCTAACCAAATCTATGAAACACTTGAGTGGAAAGCCTGGCACATCTGGTGGCTGTTAAAATTAGAGGAACCATGTGTTTAGCTTCAGTGGGTCTGGATAAGGCTGCCTGGATTTGTGAGTTATAAGATCTGGACTGCAGTCCCACTTCTACGAGGACACAGTAGATGAGGCCAGAGGAAGAGGAACCACACCTGCCAGGGACAGAAAATGATGATTACTTTGGCCTTGCACCTTCTTATTTTCTGAACAAACTATCAGAAGAAAGAGAGATGGCATAAAGAAAGCCAAGGGCCAACTGTGGACTACAGCAACTTTCAGTGACTGTCCCTGTGGAAGGTTAGGGTGAAGTAACTGCTGCACTTGTAGTTGAGGTACAAAGCAAAAACGTCACAGCATGGTTGACTCTAGTACCCAAAGATTTGATTTGCCACTGACCGAGTGACCACTCATGAAGCAGGATGCTGGATCAGCTCAATTTGTCCACTTGTACACTGGAAGCTCCCACAATATGTAATGCTAAGAGAAAGTAATGGGAAGACATCACCCACTGCCGTACTCTCACAGCCCCCTGGCATAAAGGATATGAACGCATCCTACCCTGCTTGTTGATATATCAGACTACTAACATGTTGCCAGTCTGGATAGAGATCACATCCCTGGGAACAGGGTCCTAGAAAGCCTGCAATGTTAGGAGAAGTACCCTTACCTCCAGGACACTAATGTGGAGACTGGCCTCCATATTCCACCATGAACCTTTAACAGTGTTCCCTTCAAAATGATCCCCCACCCCAGAAAGGATGCATATGTGGTTACAATGGCCACAGGGGATGTGAAGAAAAGGGACTTTTTAGGAGAGCTGTGGTGGTCAACCGTGTGATGTGACACTTGTACATGACAGTTGGTCAGTTCTGAGCATGAAGAGGACAGAACAACTGAGACCAGAACACAGAAATAGTCCACTGAAGAACCCTCATGTAGTATCCGGCTAGGGGGGAACTAAAGTTATTGTCGAAGCCATCAGCCCTGGCAATCGAATGACAAGTTTTGCAGGCAGGAAGGGTTGTTGAAAAACTTGCAAGGTTGTCTAATATAGTGATACAAACCTGGACTCTGGGAGACTACTTATCTGACTGATCATGTTCAGGTAGCATCCGATGAACTCGGTTTGTTGTGTGAGAGTCAATTTACTTTTGCTGTGGTTGACTGTCATCCCCAGATGTTGAAACTGGAGCAAAAAATTCTGTTCCTGCAACAGGAGTTCCCTGGTTGGGACAGTGAGTGGAAACACTAACAACCCTAGCAGTCTGCGATAGGCTGCAACTACTGCCATGCATTTGCTGAACACCTGGGAGTGGGGCTCCCAGACAGAAATGGAGAAATCTCCTTGACTGTCTTGATGTTGTGGAAGACATCCTGGAGATCTATACTGCACGTCCAAATCATCCTTCTTCAAAATTGGTAGAATGGGCTAAACCATGACCATCCAAACTTTGTCCGTTTTACAAACTAATTGAGATGACTGAGGTTCAGAATTGGCCTTAGGTCCCATGTCTTTTCTGGAACTAAAAAGAACTTGGAAAAGACTCTGGATTCTAAATGGTCTACAGGGACCTTTTGTATTGCTCTTTTTCTCCAACTGCTTTAAAACTTCTGCTGCTGTGGATTCATCTGACTGGGTGGTACTGTGAAAAACTTTATTTTCATTAAGGGAGGGGAAGCAAAGAGAATTATATAGCCTCTTGTGACTATCCTCCAAAGTGAGGCAATCAGGTAATCCTTCAGCAGTGCTGCCAAGATTTCACTGGAAAAAAAAGACTTCAAAATCCCTGATTCTGTAATCTACCTCTGCCCCAAGGGCAATGACCGTTGAAAAAATTTCCCCCCTGTGCCTCTGGAGGACATGTCTGCACCAGCATCCTGGTTGAACCCTTAAGATTTCCTAAACCACATCTTCTCACCACTTCTCTGATTCCTGGAAAAGTTTCTCTGTGATGTGGAGAAGCAAATTCCAATAGCAGAAAGGGTCTTACCATCCTGTTCCCTCCTAGTGAGTTTCTTTATTCTTTGGTCCGAAAAGCATGGCGCCATCAATGGGAGCATTAAAGAAGGATGTCCTGAAGCTTTCTGCAAAGTCCCACAATCACATCCAGATAAGCTGGTACCAAATGCATTACATAGCAGCTGCATGGATACATTAGACATAGACTGTAAAGCAGACAACTGGGACTCCACTGTTTTCCAGATGTCCATCAGTAGGTCACCTGAGAGGGACTTGGTGAGTTCTGTAGTTAAGTCTCTCTGGAAATGTGTCATGGTGGCTAATAGTTCAACACTTTAAGTGTGAAAGTCACTGCAGAACATGTCCTTTTCCCAACAATGTCTAATGCCCTAGACTTCCTGTTTGAAGGCTGGATAGATGTACCCTCCTCAGAGAGTTCCTCTTTAGTGCCTGCTGCCACAACCATAGTATCTACAGGGCAACCCTTGCTCCAGTGTGCTCTGTCCTTAGATGCAAACAAAATATTGTCTAACTTCTTAGGAAATGGCTCCATCATGTCAGAATCCTTCCAAGCCCACTGAGCTATCAGATCTATAAGTGCGTCAGCAAGTGGTACCACCCAAGGGAAAGAAGAGTCAACTGCAAAAGCCACATGGAACACAGACTCCTCACAGAAGGCTGTATCAGTTGGACATCAATCCCATAATGT
Source organism: Protopterus annectens (assembly GCF_019279795.1). Lineage (NCBI taxonomy): Eukaryota > Metazoa > Chordata > Ceratodontiformes > Protopteridae > Protopterus > Protopterus annectens. Next base: position 1,019,185,615 of record NC_056725.1, read on the forward strand.
CACCAAAGGTGACATTTTCTAGAGGGGATATTGGGGAACCATCCCTGTCATTTAAGTCTGTGATTTCATGGGGTGAGACAAAAGAAAGACTCCCCTGAGCCAACCTGCCCTATATCTGAAGTCAACATCAAAGCTGAGCTATCTAGTGCAGAGTCGAAAGAGTAAGGACATGGTCAGAGCTGAAGTAAACAAAACTGTCAGCTCAAACATGGATGCTCCTTTGGGCCTCAGATTCAAAGGAAGAACTGTAACAGGAGAAAATAGTGGAGGGGCTGTTGGGGGCATTCTCAGAGCGTAATGTGTGGATTGAGCCAGGAGAATCCCTAGTTGAATATACTTCCAAAGGAACCTCTGCATCATCCAGTCAACATCTGCCTTTGTAAGGCTCCTCAATGATCGAATGGACCTGGAAGACGAAGCTACTGATGGTGGTCTCACAGAGTGCCTTTCCTGCAAAAAGAATGGGGCTGAGGATTCACAGCTCTGGCAAAAAATGAGGAAGAGGGGTCAATGACCAGATCTGAGTAAGAGTTAGATAAACTGGTAGAGAAATTTGTGGTGCTGAACATTTTGAAAGGACTGGAGACAGTTTCCTAACTTATCTGACCACTTTTCAGAAGATTTTTCTCACCTTTTCTCCTTGGATTTGCCTTTGTTTTTTTGCTATGTCTTAGCTGGGAGATTCAGAAGAAGTGGCAGAAAAAGTTATAGTCTAGGAGGACTGTCCTGGTTGTGAATTAATCAAAAGTTTTAAGACCAGTTTGTCTCTACGGCCATGAATAGCCCTAGTACCAAAAGAGGAGCATGCTTCACAGTTGGTATCACGATGAGCTGCCCCCACACAATATACACAAAGAGTGTGTGTGTCCTGCAATTGGACCCTATGGCTGCAGGCTGTATATTTTTTGAATCTCTGAACTTTGTCTGTCATGGGAATGGCAAGGTACATATCATGCAGAATGATCTTGTTAAATTCAAAGTCCAAAAGCACTAACACAAACAAACTAAACATTGAAAAAATAAAAATATAGCAAAAATGTAAGTAAATGGAACCAAGAATAACAAGTACATATAGATATACACACACACACACACACACACACACATATATATATATATATATATACACACATACGCATATATATATATATATATATATATATATATATATATATACATATATATATATATATATATATATATATATATATATATATATATATATATTAATTTTAGTGGAATGTAATAGGGGAGGTTGAAAGATGTAAGAAAAAACTGACACAAAAGGCAGAGAAAACAAAAGTACTTAGCTGTAGACCAACTATCAGAGCCCTGAAAACATAATCTCCTTGATCAGGCAGCAAATTAGATCTGAGGTAATTGGAGGAAGACAGGGATTATGGGTAGGGTGGGAGTAACAGCCCTGGATCCACAGCTTCTAAAGGTGCTGAGGTTGGACCTGGTCATATCCGATAAGCATAAAGTTAAACCATTCAAAAAAAGACAGCATTGGATCCTTAACTGTAGATTAGGTTATACATCTGGGTGCAGCTGTTGATTTGAGGCACTGTTCTTATCTGTAGGGTTAAACTTAACTTGTAGAAAAAGTACAAAGTTTTTGTGTTTGGTCTAAGTTAATAGGGGCTTGGGATGTTCTGAAAAGATTTTTAGGTTTTTTTTTTTTTTGAGGGTTTTCATAAAAGCAAAAATTCTTGATGAAATGTGACACAGAGTCAAATGGAGATGAGAAGAAAGAACTGTATAAATGATCAGCCTGCCAAACATTAGTGTGTGCATGTAAGACAAAAGTTGGAAACACATTAAAAAAAAAATAATGTGTAAGAAAAGCAGGAAAATTAGCTGTTTATCATAATGGCCACTCTATTAGTAGTATCATCTTTTCTGCACTCTGTCTACTGCTTAAACCCATTCCCTCATCTTTTGCTTCTCTCAGTATACCTCCACCCTACCATCACAGTTTGAGGAACAATCACTGAAGTGTACCTTTCCAACCCAGCACTAAGCACCAATGTCCCTTCTGTTCTTTGCATATATCAAGCCTCTGAGCCTTTTTATTGCAAAAAACAGCTTTCACTATCTGATCTCCCACCATCTTCTACAACACACAAGCCCTTCTTACCTAGTCCACTGCTACAGACAGTAATAATGCTGCCTGATGTTCTCTTTCCTCTGTGTGCTGGTGGCTGGAACAGGTAACAGCTCTGAGAATGCTACTCCTAACTACCTCTCCTGGCATCTTCTGCCTCTTTGACCTTGTTTGCTGCCACCTCGGCTCTATCCTCTGACAGATCTTAGGTGCCTACAAGCACTACAACATGCATCCACACTTTCCTTCTTTGTAATCACTTTGGTCAACTTCTACTTAGTCTAAGACTTGAGACTAGTTGCACTGAAATCTGGGACAACTTTCTCACTTGACTAGATGCCTAATCTCCTTGATGACCAAGGGTGCAATCACCAAGCCAATTTCTCTGTCTCCAAGCCAGATCTCATATTCTTCACTACTCCTATCTACAACCCTTCCACCTCCTACTGACTTAGTTATTTGTTTGTATTTGTTTATCAGAATAGTCCAACTGGACTACACTGCCCCTTGCCAATGGAGGCAGAGGGAGATGAGCTCAAAAACGATTTCATGCATAAATAACAACACAGTATATATATATATATATATATATATATATATATATATATATATATATATATATATATATATAACACTGAAAAGCCAGTAAACATGGTAGTATCAGGGTAAACTATGTATCATGTGTGTTGCTTTCTGATCTGAATCTAAACTGCTCACCTTCTTTCTTCATTTCTGTTATTTTGCAGATTTGTTTATCAATTACTCTCTCCTGCACTTTCAAGCAGTGTGACAGGAGTATGATAAAACTATACTGCCCACAGTTAATGTCCCCATCATTTTTTTACACTGGCATTAGAATGCTTATACTCCAGGTGAGCACACACATATTGCAACATGTTGGATATAAAAGTGGATAATGTGCTTTTTAAATTTTTGCTGCAGTGTGGAGGATGGGAACATTCTTAAAAACTGCTAGCCGGGGAAACTTCCACGTATTGGCTGGTAATGAGTTCTTGATTACCAATCACCATGGTATAAAAGGCGTGTCCCAGTTCCAAAGAAATGAGAAAGTTACTTCTGCTACTGGAGGATCATCAAGAAGGAAAATCCTGTTGGACTGGAGTAGATCAGCTTTGATGGGGCTAACTCATGAAGTGTGCAAAATGCACCGTCTATGATAGTAAACTGAAATCATAGCCCAGTCAAAGCCTACAGCCTGTACAATTTCTAGACAGCCCACTCTGGTGGTACTGATTTTCCCTAGCACTCAGGTCAAACCAACAGGACTGTAATGTACTGGATTTGTTTGGACACCTATTCTGCACACACGATTTCAGCTTCCTTGCAGGTTTGGTGGGAAAACAGCACCCTTTATGAAATCACTGTGCAAACAGTGTAGAATTTAAAGTTCATTCTCGAGTTTATAAATAAATAACCCTGACGTTTCAACCTCTTTTCGTGTATTTAACTTTGGAAAGTGTAAAATAGACTTTGACTAATGTACATTTTAGACAAGTTGTCATTAAATCCTGTGCAGCCAAGTCGGTTACTCACATCAGGAAGGACAGAGACCTTACAGTTACTACTGAGTACAGTCTCTTGAGCCAGCTATTCAATGTTACAGCAGCAATAACTGCTACTCACTCCAGTCTACCTTTAAGGTGCATGCTATTTGCAGAAATTTCATCAGATAATCATCTGTTTGTAACTCTAATGTCTACAGGCAATACATCTGTTTGTACAAGACTTTTTTCTTTAAATCTTTGTCAGCCCCCAGGTGATTTTTCTGTTAAAAGTGCATCAATTTTTCTTTCCACAGTAATAAGGGAATGATTACCTGTAACTTGGAAGATAAATTGCTGATGATATGCCCCAAGAGTAGTGGCTGCTGAAGCTGAAACTGTGGCTTTCTTGGTAACTCTGATTAGTTCCCACACTGAAAGAAAAGAAAACAATGATGTGTTACTGTGATTCTGAATCATGCAGTACATATTAGGAATATTTCAGAAAAATACTATTTTTATCAAAAGAACTGCATATCAACCAGCTGAGCTTTTACTCTTATAGCACATCATTCAATGTTTCCTGGTCAGGGGATACATCAATCTATATACACAATGAACTACATGTCTCAAGTTCTGCTGTGTAACATAACCATGAAGGAGGTAATACACACTCATCAATGAATCATTAGATCTCAGCTGTCACTTCTATCCAACTTAGCTCTGTGACACAGAGCACTAGTGCTCAACTGTGCCCCATATGACCCCAGTTTGATTAATAGCTTGTGTGCTGGAACAGCTGAGGGGATGACTGAGGCATGGCTTTATCCAGCAAGCCCACTTGGAAAGAGGGATTTGTAAGTTTCCAAGCATCTTATAACCTTGGTCCCGGGGTAGACAGAGGCCAAACCCAGAAATACTGCCACAGATGTTGGAAGGGATATGGGAGTGGCTAACCAAGCCAGGATGTCAGCAGCTCTAACAAGTCACATGTGAGACAGTGCACGTTCATAGGTAAGTACTAGGCAAGCTGACCTTGCAAGCCATTTTAAGTCTAGCCAGTCTCCTTTTCACTGTTAAGAATTAAACTCTGTACCTTGTGTCTGTGAAGTAAACATCTTAACCATTACGCCAAACCACATGTTCCTGTGCAGGCAGCACAGCTAGCTACTGTGGTGATGTGGGTACCTCCATCACCGCTAAGGGGTGGAGTTAAAGACCAGTGGAGAAAATTCCCCCATAGCTTGCATCCTAGATGACATAAAACTTCTGGTGGACATAACACAAGTTGTTCATTGCCCAAGGACAAACAGAACTGGTCACCTTAGGGTTGTAATCCAGGGGAAAATACAGACCAACATGGATGGAGGAAGAAGGTATACTCTTGTGGGACACAGAGTGCGGGGACCAGATGGGAGCAGGGGCATGTGGAGAATTTATGGCTGCCTAGAGGATGTTGTCCAATGGATGACTCTTCTCATAATGAACTGAGTACATCCATAATATGAGGATGAATGAGTTGAGTATCATGGTGGAAGGCTTGATGGTTGGCAGGCACTGGGACAAAGCACCAAGGCAAAAATGTCACATTTATCTAATTCTGTTGTCACAGTGTAATGATACACTTATTCAGTTATTGCCATTTCAAAAAATCAAGGAAAAAAATCAAAGATTAAAAAGGCTGAGATATTCATACCAATGCCCATCAACATCATCAAAAAAAAAAAAAAAAAACATCTGTTTGAGAGATGTAAAACTCTAGGATTCTACTGCTGAGCAACACGATTAAAATGTTTCTTCACTACAGTTCTTTACCTTCTATGATACTCTTTATAAGTCTGTATTAATCTGATTACCTTGCTACATTTGCTACTGTTTTTGCTGAGAGGCAGCAGTGCATGCTTTATCAGAAAAAAATGAATGTTATGCATAATACAAAGCACAATTCTCCAGTGCATCCCCTGGCTGGGGTGCCATCTGTACTGTCTGTGTACCACCCTCCATGTCGATTTCAATTTTCTCTGATCCTCAAGTTTCCTCTCACATCTCAAAGACATGATTAATGTGAATCAATAATCCTCCAAACTGTCCATAGTTGAATCTGGTGTGTTGGGGGGGGGGGGGGAATCTAGAAATAAATTTTCTGACTGATGCCTAGTGCTTGCTGGGATAGAGTTCAGCTCCCCTGCAACACAGATAAAACAGATAGTGGAGAATAAATGAATGAATTAATTAATATTTTCAGGCAGGAAACAATGAAGAGTCACATATAAATGAAGTGGAAGAATGGTACTAAAATGAATGGAAATTATTCATGATAATTAAATAAGTATGAACTTCAAAATACTGTTTTTCAATGAAATATTTAACATTCAATCCCATCACAAACACTTAGGTTAAAAAATCTAGAAACTGACAAATAGAGGATATTTGCAGTGATTTTCTCTTGCTTTAACACATGGGGCAACTCACCTGGACCTCCAGAGTCAAGTCCTGCAATGCTAAGGCACAGCACAAATCCAGCCATCCATCCTCAACACCTTTTCCCATTTTGCACATGGGGTCGGGGTATCACTTCTGCAATCTCAGTTAGAAAGTCTTGTCACCACACCAGTAAAGTATCTGTACCTTTATGAACCAGTAGTGTTAAACGCATGAAAAATTCATAAAGAAATAGTTCCGGCATCATATATGCAATCCAAACATACTGGATTACAACATTTAAAAAGCTAATGATCTTTTTTCTCTAAGGCCTTCAGTCCTGTTGCACCAGAGATGGAAGGAAAGTACAGCTGTGTAAGTAAACTTACCATAACAATAGATGTTAGAATGATCACTGCTGCAGTAGCCTAAGCTATACTTGTTTTATCCTGCACAGGATAAAACAGTCGGCCAGCTTCTGATGCTTCGGGGTACCTTCCATATGCCCAAACCATTAGTCAGTTTGAGTTAACCTGACTAAAAAGACAGATTTAGGTGTCAAGCCCTTCAGAGCTTTCATGACAACTGAGAGAGGGAGTCTTGGCCCTGAGAGGACATTGCTAGGAAAAACAAAATAGAAGTGTCCATACCCTGGCATTAAAAACACACCAAAAACAAAAGGGATGAAGAGAGGGAGTGGTTACTTCAGCAGGGATCATTTGAATATCTACTGTTATGGTAAGTTTACTTACACAACTGTACCATGTTCTTCATATTGATCACTGTTGCAGAAGCATAAGCTATGTGGGTAGATTACCATAGCTTAAAACAACTAGGAGATGGAAGGAGAAGGGCCTAATCTTAGAAAAACCTCCAATCCAGTTTTCATTTATGAGGGTCTGTCCTGGTCCTGCTCAGCTTGTCCTCCACACCACTGCCTGTAGAGAGAAATTGTGCTATGTAGCCATATTCAAAGCTAACATGGCTAGTCCCACACCCCCTCCACTTTTATCCCTCCGGAAACTACTCCCCCAGCAAAATGTGAAGCATCTATCGTGACTGACTGCTTTGGAGCAGTGACAGAGTAGGGGGGACCATAATTCAGTGATATCTGTTGTCTACACCAAAATATCTCTTTTCTGACAAATCCCATGACTGGAATTTGAAAACATAAAGGGTGTTGATCCTGGGACCAAAAAGATTTCACTTACCACTGTATCTTTCTCATGTGGAGTCTTGCCAGGAGTATCAAAAAATCACTGATGCCACGAAACCCAAAATCCTGAAGTACTCCCTTGCAGTAACATAAGTCAGAATAGAAAACCTTAGAAATAGATTTAAATGAATAGCGGTTTTATACTGTGGAAGAAAAGCTCTTTAAACTGGGTTGTCTAGTTGACATCCTAGGAACACAATCCCATCCGAGTGAGTCAAAAAAGACTTCTGAATGTTCTCTTGGAATCCCAGGTTGTGAAAGAGATCTCTCATTCAAGACAGAGATTCCTGACACCTTGAAAAACACTGCAAAGATAAGCTAATTGTCTAAATATGGAAAAAAGTGCATACCCTGTAGCCTGCAATGAGCTGTTACTGGAGCTAGGCACTTTGTGAACACTCTTGATACAGTGGATAGTCCAAAAGGTAAGGCAGAGAACTGACAATGTGACGGAGAGACACAAAACCTTAAGAAAAGTCTAAAGTCTGTCTAAAAAGCGATGCAAAGAAAACACATGGAAACAAAACAGTCTGATCTGGGGGAAGAGGACTGAAGAGAAAATTCAACTATTGCCATCTGTAACCTTGATGAATGATTTTCAGAACCCATTTGTCTGAAACAATCTGTGGCCAAAGAGAAAAATGAAGATTCAGACTTTCTGGAAGAAAAAAAGGGGTCAGGGTGGGAGGGGGGTCACAAGGTCTCTTGAACAGTCATTCAGACCCAATGGACTGTCCTTGGTTTTGGGAAGTTCCAAGACTTCTCTTTTGAACCCCCCCCCCCCTTACCATTATTCCTAAATATCTGTTTAGCTGAATGTTGCTGAGACTGTTTAATCTGTTTTTGGCAAAACTGGATGAGGAAATAGAAAATTCCTTGGACAATTTGGAAAAGGAGGGCTAAAATTCTTCCTTGGATCATCTCTGCCCTTTCATCATACTTTGAATCACGTCTGCAGCAGACGGGGAAAAAACTAAATCTCTATGGAAGGGAGAATTTAAAACTTCATTATTAACATCATCTGGGAGGTTCTGAGAATGCAACTATAAAAACCTCCTTAAAATAATACTTTTTCCAGGGCTGTGGCCACTGGTATCAGCGGGGTCACACACACACAGAAAACAAAGAGTAGTGATCTGTGCAACAGAAGAAACTAAGCTATTTAAAGGAGATTTTCCTCACAAGAAGAAATTGCAGATAAAACATTCCGGTACTTACATATTATCGCAACCAGATTTTTGCGGCTGCGAATTTAGAATACTTCAGTACAAACGAGGCCACAAACCACTGTAAGGTGGTATTTAGGGTCTGGTTTTTATTTGTTGTGGACTAGCTTTGCATTACAGGGTCTGTGAAGGGGAAGACAAACATTTGAGGAAACCCGCTTCCTGTTTTCAGAGTGCCTTACACACGCGTGCTTGAATTAGAATGCCTGCTGCTGTTCTGACGAACGGATTCTTTTGACTGTGTGGAAGGAAGCCTTCAGAGAAGGCAAAGGCAGACCCTGTAATGATGGTTTTGGTCACTTTTTTTTTGGGGGGGGGGTACTATTTGTAAAGACATCTTCAGGTCAAAATTAAAAAAAAACTGCTGACAGCCACAAAGTACAGAAAGAAGCGCATTTTCCGGCAATAAGATGTTTTGGGAAGTGTTCTTACTACGTGTGTAATCATGAAAGTGAGTTTGAGTTTATCTGTATTTGTAAAGTATGGCCATGGGGACACTTTGGTAGCACCTTAACTGAAATTATTGACTGGAGTTTGTGTAACTCAGCACTTTACCTAACCTAAGAAAAACAGCAATCCTTGCCCTTGACATATTTACAATCTCCTATTGTCGCAGGGTGTATTTGGTGACTCGCTTTTCCAGTAGCTCACATCGTCTTGACAAATGCAGGCAATGCAAAGTGGAGCACCACTGTGTAGTTTCAGGAGCAAAGAGGTACAAACTCGCACCCTTTCTCCTCTTCATGGCTCATCCCCACATTGACAGAGTAATATTTTCTTCTTCACAGTCCCCTTTATAGATTAAGCAACCTGTTTCCGCACACACATACCAAATTATGGCAGTGCAGAAATCTGGTTGCGATAATACGCAAGTACCAACGTTTCTCATACTTTCACAATTTGCTAAAACAAACTTTAACATACGAGCCTGACAAATCAAAATTTAGAAACTTAAGAGTTTTAGAAATATACACTTTTCCCCATACCTTTCAATAATTTTCCCATCTTTATCAGAAAGAGTCGGACTGGAATCAGTGAAGTGCTTAGCAGCAGTGGGATCAATTAAAGCTACAGCTGCTGGTCAAGTTTGGGAACAGTGTATAAAATTTAAAAGAATGAGGAACGTTATACGTCCTATCTGCTGTTTTGAGGCAGCTGTCTTAAGTATCAAGTAAATTGCAGGCAGAAACACATATGTATTCTAAAGCAGAGGGATGAGAAGGAACGGGTGTGGTTTCTGGAAAGTCCTTCTGTAACATCTCACAGTATTTCCCACGAGACTGAAAAACCTCACTGTTTGCCCACTGAAAAAAATGTCACATTCTAGCAATAGTCTCTTTAGAAAGAGAAACTCCCACAGGGAGAGTCAGGCAATGAGCTATCCTCAGAGTCTGAATCAGAAATCTGAGAAAAAAAAAATGTATCTTACCATAATGTCTGCCAGTTCAAATTTTGAATCTTGAATCTCTTCAGGAAAATAGGAATCTCTCCTTATTTTACCAGAAACTACTTTACAAGAAGGAGCAATAGCCTGAATTAAACTCAGAGCCAGAACCAGTAAACTGCTCCTATCCAAAGAAATTTCAGGAGAAGTACATGCATGCTTGGTTTCCTGTTTCCTTTTGACAGGAAAAATTGAGTTGACTAAGTTACTAATGGTTGCAGCTGTTTCCCCACGGATAGGCACAGCATTCTGACACAACAGGGGAACCTTCCCTGTTCCCCCTCTCAGAACCTACAAGAGCGGCTCTCTCTTGCCCACTAAGGGGACTCCAACAGCCACAGAGGACACTGTTAACCCTTAGTCCACAGCAGCTTTAGGTTCTACACAAGAGGATCTGGAGTAAAAGATGAGTGGTCTGAGGTAAAAAAGAAAAATGGCCACAGCTGAGTCACCCACTTGTGGATGAGGCAGTTTGCTGGCCTGCTGCAGTGACAAAGGGTGTTTGCTTAACTTTTTCTTTTTGTGGCTGGAAGAAGGACAGACCATGGGACCGGTAGTCTGTCCCATGGTCAAGCTGAAAATGGTGCCTCTTTCCTCGGGAAGACAAGCAGCAATTGCTGGTAAAAATTACCAGTCCACAAAAGTTATTTTCTGCTAACAGAAAAGACAGTAAAAAGCATTTACAACATTACGTCAGACCCCCAAAACAAAAATAACCAATTTCTCTATAGAAAATAAATTTTTCAGTTAGACTGCTTTTAAAATGAGAGAAAAAAATGACTGTTCTGTTTAAAAGTATACCACAGTCTCCAGAGAGTCCATTCAAAATACTTTTAGCTTTAAAATAACTTTCCTGAAGAAGACAGTAATAAAACAACAATAAAATGAAGAAATTTTAAGTTTTTTTCCTAAAAGGGAACTTATGCACCCAGCAAAGGAAAGCACAAGCTAACCGTCGATCCTTGAAAGCCTCAGAGGAGCATACCCTTCAGCAGCAGTAAAGCTCTGAAGGACTTTGCACCCAAACTTGACTTTCAGTCAGCTCAGCTGATGCTTGACAGTTTGGGCACATGGAAGGTGCCCTGAAGCTTTTGAAGATGGATGGCTGTTGTATTCTTGACAGGATATAACCCCTGTAGCTAAGGCTAGTGGAGCAGTGATCAATATAATGGATATAAGGAGATTCAGACTTTCTGGAAGAGATATGGAACTGCCAGAGTGGGAGGGGGAAACATTTCCCTTACACAGTCATTCTGACTTCTTTGACTGTCCTTTGCTCTGGAGGAGGTGATCCTGCTTTCTTTTTGGAACCTCCCTGCCACTGTTTTTTAAACATCTGCTTGTCAGCATTTTGCTGAGACTGTTTCGTTTCTTGCCAAAATTGGATACGAAAGCATTAAAAACCTTGGAAAATTTAGAGATGGAGGAGAGATTCCCTGTATCAGCTTACCCCTTTTATCAGATTTTTTGATAACCTCTGCAGCAGACAGACCAAAAACTAAATCTTTATCCAAATGTGAATTTAAAATCTCATTTTTTGCATCATGTGGAAGGTTCTGAGAATGCAGCCAGGCACACCTCCTTAACATAGTACTAGATTCAGTATCAACCTAAGAAATAGAAAAAACTGTCCACCACAAAGAAGATTTTTCCTCACAAGAAGGCACCACAGATAACATCTTCCTCATTCTTCCACAATTAGAATAAACTATGAGGCTGACGATTCAAAACTCTAAAAATTAAAATTGATTCAATATGCAGATTACTCTACCATCATCTGCTCTTCAAATGCCTTTACTCACTTCCAATAAATAACTCAGCAAATTGTCATCTCCATTGAAACCTGGCTTACAACAGCATAACCCCCCCAAAACAAACTCTTCCTATTTACCCCCAAAACTCACACCCTTGACAAAGCATCTGTCAAAATCGTTTTGGCAACTGACATTGAAAATGAATTAGTCCACCATACCAAAACTATTAGGAGTCATAATAGAAGACATTCTTAAATTTGACCTCCACATCTAAAGCAATATTAAGAAAACTCATCAAAAACTAGGCATGCTGTACAGAAACAAACATTTTCTGAGCAAGCCCACAAAACTTACTCTAGCCAAAACCAACCTCCTGCCCTCCCCACTCTACAAATTCTAATCCAATTCCAATTTACAATCCCCCATAAAAAACAAACTTGAAAGCTGCTACAACAAAATTGCCGAGTTTGCTACTAATTCATCTTCCTTTACCCATCACTGTAAAGGTCTGTATACCCTAAGATGGCTAGAACACCCCCCTCCACCTCTGCTTCATTCAACTTATAAAAATACATAAACTCAAACACAAACCATTAGCCTCATCAGCTCTTACCCCTTTAATCAACATATATTTTCCAAAAATAACTCTTACATCAGAAGACAAACAACAACTCACCATAAATAAACCAAAATAAATCCCCTGGACAAAGCCTATACTCGTACTCAGTAGCAAAAAAAATGGAACTTCTTACCTCTAACCACCAGAACTATTTCTAACCTACCCAGCTTTAAATGCTCCGTAAAAGAATATCTTACAATATCCTGGACCTGCTCCTAACTATACTTCACTAACCCCCTTCAAACTAGATCATGCTTCACAACCCTCTCCCAGCCTCCTACTCTACTCCTTTTTTTGTTTTCCTACCTCCTTACTTCATTCACTTCAAGTCTGCAGAGCTTTCCTCTACCTCCTTTTCTTTCTTCCCTACTTAAGCTACCTGAAGACACCCTACACTGCACTTTTATAATTTCCTTCTCTCTATCCTTCTTCCTTCTATAACGATAATATGAACATCTCTCCCATACCAAAGCATCACTCAATTTCCCCTCACTGTCTCTCATCATGTAATCTTGGCACTTTTCCGTTAACAGGGAAACAGTCCTGGCGCGAAACATAGAACGGAAAAGTCAGCCTGTAATTTCACTTTACGGTACATTATACTATGTAAGGGATGCATGGGGAGTCTAGATACTGGAGGTAGTCTGCAATTTGGTGCATATGCAACAACACAGCCTAGTGGATGTAACTATCAACCTCTGCATAAGAAGTTGGGACAAAGACAAAGTTCCAACATCACGGAGAGATTTTAATTGCTTGTTACCTCGTATAAACTTAGAAAATTCATAGAAAACCAGGTTTTGATGTAACATGTATTTTCTAAATGATGCAATGTCCAAAATTCAATGTTTGTCATTATTTACTTACATCCCAAATGATCTGTCAAACAACCACACATTTTTTGAAGCGAACACCAAAAATATGACTTAAAAATGTGGACATTCTGTGAAAATCTGGACAGGTGCAAGGTAACAACTGGCAATATACAAAGTCAAGCTGGTAATTCTATTATTTTATGTGTTTAGTCATTGATGTGCACCTTAAAAAAGTGAAATATGTCTTTTAGATGCTGCTGTAACCACTTCAGCAAGCAAAGTTTTCAGCACCCGCAATCTAAATAGGGTAAATTACATCCGCAGAGACCAGTCACCCGTGGATTCCCCCAGGATTCTGGGATGACACCTTTCCTGTTTGGCTTTTACTTCTCTGAGGTGAAGGTTGATACCAAGGGGTTCTGGCTGAGTACGTTTGCACCATTAACGGAAAAAGGGCTTTTACTTCTCTGAGGTGAAGGCTGATACCAAGGAGCTCTAGATGAGTAAGTTGGCACCGTTAATGGAAAAGTACCCTTTTCCATTAATGGGGTAACAGTCTTGCCATGAAATATAGACGGAAAAGTCAGCATGTAATTTCAATAACATTTCCCTTACTTTTCCGTCTATATTTCGCGGCACAACTGTTGCTCCATTAACGGAAAAGTACCATAATGTAATCTCTAATATCTCTTTAAATATCTTATTAAAATTGTCTCAGGTCTCATTTCTCACATACTAATCTATGCAATAAATAATATGACTTTTGAGTTTTTCCTCACATATTTTCTCAAACTCATGTTATTATTTTTCATTGTAGTGTACTATGAAACATATGTTCTATATGTTCTTCCCATTACAACATTTTTTCACACTTATGTTTTGTAGTGTAACAGGATACTTTGTTATTTAACATATTTGCCCTTGATATTTTGTAATGTAATATGATCCTTTGTGATTTAAAATATGTGTACGTGATGTTTTGTAATGTAACATGGCACGTTGTGATTTAAAATATCTGTACCCGATTGTGGAGCTTTTCTCCCCAGGCCTTTCCTGAAAATGGGCACTTTTTGGCCCAGATGGACTTTCCCGGTAAACAAATGTTAAATAAATACATAAAAGTTGCAGAAGCACACACTTTTTTTCCTCAAACCTATGAACTGTTTTACCATTCTTGTAAGAAGAAGAAGGATTAGAATTAAAGTGCTTGTCAGCAGCTGGATGGACTAAGGCAATAGCTGTGGGATCAGGTCTGGGATGACTCCACAGAAATTTGAAAGACTGAGGAACTTTGTACATTCTATCTGCCTTCTAAGGTGTAGCAAGCTGGCTATCAGGGAAACCTGAGGTTGTGAAAAACACATCCAGTAATACTGCCAGCTCTGGGGGGATGAGAGCAAGTTTTGGGGATTCCAGTAGTAAAATCTGATAGCATTTTCTGAAGGACTAAGAAACCGTAATGTTCTCCCACTGAAAACACTGGCACATTCCACAAACAGTCTTACAGGAAGAGAATCCCTTTAGTGATATTCAGATAATGTGCTCTCCAGTGAGTCTGAATCAGAATTCTGAGGAGAAATCTCCATCTGTCTCATCACATTCCTATGCAGAGTGAATTTCTTGAATCTCTTCAGGAAATGAGGAATCCCTTTTCTCTTACCAGAAACCACTTGAAAAGAAGGGTCAAATAGCCTGTAAAAGACCATGAGCCAGGTTTAATAAACTACTGCTGTCCAGTGAAACTGGAACAGGAAAAATATGTTTAGTTTTATGTTTCTTTTTGACAGGAAAGCTACGGCAAACAGGATTTTTAATGGCAGCAACAGCTTTCCCAGAGATGGGCACGACATTCTTTTTTTTAGCAGGGGCATCTTCCCGCTCTCTTCTTCCAACACCAACAAAAGTGGCTCTTCCTTGCCCACTGAGAGAACTCCAACAGCTACAGAAGATGTGGCTAACCCCCATTCCATAGTAGCTGTATGGACAACATTAAAGGGATCCTGGGGAAAAGGATGAAGGGTCTGAGGAACAAGCTTTAGCCACAGCAGAGTTGTCTACCTGCAGCTGAGGTAAAATGCTTAGCCTGCTGTAGTGTCAAAGGCTGTTCACTGTTTTTTACTAGGCTAATGACCAGCAAGGCATTTATAAGCCTAGCCATGCAATCCAACCCAACAGTATCACTGGCATTTATTAGGAGAGGGTAGGTTAGTTAGGAAGACTCTACAGGTAATGTGGGGATGGGGGTATGTTAGTTTGGGCATTAGTCTCTGCCTGTATCAGAGACATGGGTCCAGACCCAGGGTGAATTTCTGATTCCCCATCCATTGGTCAAGTTTACACCTGAATATGATTAGGGATGGACTCTGCTTCCCATAGATGGGGAACCTGCTCCAGATCATGGTGATTCTCTGAAATACATATCTGTCTCACCAACAGGTCTTATTTATGTCACAAGCAAAATTTAAATCCTTGAATCTAGTGGTTCTGATGAGGTTTGTTTAGTGGATGTGCAAAAGGTCCATCAGATCTAGATCAGAGGATGCCTTGTATGCCAGGCACAGATCACTTATAAAATTATATAAAGTCACTTCCTCCCAAAAAATAAAACAGTAAAAAGCACTCCAATACATTTTACTTGCCCCAAAAAGTAATTTAAACACAGTTTATCCACAGTAAAAATGTCTTCAGAATGTTTAAAACAACTTTTAAACTGTCAAACACAAAAGTGTACTTCTATTTAGAAGTACAGTAAAATTGCATGACAGTCAACAAAAATACATATTCCCAGCTTAAAATGTACTTTCCCACAAAGGATAGTAAGTTAACATTAAAAATAATAAGTGGAAGATTTTTCCCCAAGGGAACTCATCTACCCAGCAATAGAAAAGCACAAGCCAACAGCTGATCTTTGAAAGCCTGCAGAGAGGTGCTCTCTTTAGCAGCAGGAAAGCTCTGAAAGGTTTGATGCCTGACTAACGGTCTGGGCATGTGGAAGGTGCCCTGAAGCTTTGGCAGTGGCCAGTTATTATATCCTGTGCAGAATATAACCCATACAACATAGGCTACTGTAGCAGTGATCAATATGAAGAACATTATATGTTATCATGTGAAGAGAAGAAGCCTGTGGCTACAAAATGAACAAGTATAGGAAGCAGTGAGAATAGATATGGTACTCCACCTTATCTTTATGTAAACACAAATAAGGTGTCTCACTAAGAAGGCACATGTGTCACAGAAAGGGCAAATGAATGCCACCAAAAATACAGCGGTCAGATGAGAAATGTCAGCTCATAAATGGGTAAAGGCAGCAAAGTCTTGCATGTCTAGGACAAAGCTGATGTCTTGGGAGAGTTACTGACTTCTGGCTGGACAAGAGATCTCTTGTACTGAAAACTGATGAAAATTGTTCCAAAAAATGAAAGCTAACAAATCACATCAACATTCCCCAGTTTATGAAATGCCAAAAAGTTGATTAAGTGAATTAAAAGAAATCGGTCAAAGCAATAAGAAACATCCTTACTCATAGAAGAGAAAAAAATTGTTCTCAGTGTCTTGAAATACACAAAGAAAATAATAAGCTAAAATAAAAAAAATAGACCATGTTCTACAGAAACCCTTTCATTGAGGCTTTGTATCAAATGGCTTAAACCTCTAGACTCCCTAACATCCCACACCTGTGTATTGCTGTTTGCTCAGTAGCCAGTGAAGTAATCAGTCTGGCTCAGGGATGTCTATATTAACGTAGCTGTCCTGAAGATACAGACAGACATAGCATTTGGTCACAGAGAAACAAATCAGCCCAAGAAAAAAAAAAAAGAAGTGATCATAAGAATTTTTCCCTGACTGTAAACTGGAAAAAATGACGGTATGAGCACCGGAAGAAGGGAAAAGGTGCACCGATAACAGTTGTTTACATGCTACTAGATGACTGCAACCTGGCAGAAAATGTTAGGTTCAAATTTAGTGGAGGATACGCAAGTCAGTTTTACCACTCATTGGCATATAAAAACATGGAAAAGTCATAATTTTCTGCTCTCAAAAACAATAATACCTCACTTAAACAATGTACAATGCCATATTTCCATTCTACCATTAAACTGATTTAACAATTACCTTAAAGATAGTTAATACATCCACAGGCAAAGAAACTCATCACTGAATTCAGAACCGACCTCAAAGGCCTAAAGTAGGAGACCCCCGGCTCTTCAGACTAGATGGAAATTCATTTCTGGAATTTTCTTGGATCACCAGAATGTGTATGATACTGCTCTGTTGTGTGCTGTGGATACCCATTAAATAGGCAAAAAGCAGTCATGTGCAATCTTTTCCACTCATGAAAAAATATCATTGTGACTTGTGCCTCATTCTGAATGGGAGCAAAATTAGCCCTGTGCTGTTTGTAGCAGTCACTTAAAAAGTACTGGCTTCCAAATACTCACAATCAAGACAAAATAGGGAAGTATTCTTTACACTGATAAAATTAAATACCTAGGCACGACCCTGGATGGGGTACTTTCAATAGAAGCACATATCAATGTTGCTGTTAAAATTGTGATTAAATGTTAGGAAGCCTAAATAGGGTCAAATACTACCTTTCCAAAGTACTAGAAATAAGTTCATATGCTCATTCTTCACTTTTCCTTGGAAATATTTTATACAATGGACCAACAATTTGACTCTTAAAAAAGCTAGAACAAATCTCCTAAATATAAGCCACACTCATACTTAATTCAGTACCAAGGACACATTTAAAACTCTGAAATAACAGTCATTTAAACATAAACTTGATTATTACTTACTAAATAAAGCCCATCTCTCTCTTCCACCCTGTAGTTTCAGAGAATGGGATAATCCACCTTGAAACCAAAGACCTGAAGGTAGCTTCCTTTTTAAAATGAACAGTAGTAGTAATGCATGTAGTAATGTCTTATTCAGAAATTCATTACGTAGTACACGGAACCATCTCCTGTCCCAAGTACAGAGCATATGATATGCCAAATATACACTTTCAGGAAAAAAAAAATCTCTTAGTGGATACCGTACTGATTGGGTCAAAAGCATTTGCAAACTGGCATTAAAAAGGGTGACTTCTCCCTAGAACTTTATTTCTAATAGACTTTTTATACAGTCGCCTGGCAACTACACGTTTCTTACCCCATCAAAGACACTAATGAGAATATAAGTATGCTATGAAGTAATACACCTGCTACCTACTGTGACCTAATGCAATCTCCAACAATATGTACTTATATATTGCCTTTACTTATAATGTATCTTATCAGTTAGCTTAGTTAGTTGTCTCCTCTTTCTCTGCACTATCAGCTCTCTGATATACAGTGGATACAAAAAGTTTACACAACCCTGCTAAAATGCCAGGTTTTTGTGATATAAAAAAGGTGCTTCAACAAAGTATTAGTTTAAGGGTGTGTATACTTATGCAACCAGCTTATCTTACATTTTTTATTTTTTCCCCTAACAGGTTTGTTTGTTTGTTTTTCAATTGAATTGTACAGGTTATAGGTCACATTAAAGGTGGGAAAAGTTTGGAAATGATTTATTGTGGTCTCATTTTTTATATCACAAAAACCTGGCATTTTAACAGGGGTGTATAAACTTTTTATATCCACTGTATGTTAGTTTATAATTTAAACACGGCCATCTCATTGTAACAGTATGCAAAGTCTTGTTGTTGATGTCAGCTTGCATTGGTTAACATGAAGAAAGGGCAAATGTGATGCACAAACTGAATTAACATGTCACTTTATCACTTTATTATTTCCCAGGAAGATCTGTATGGCATTTTCTTTTCTAGGCCTTCACTGAATATGGATAAGACAGCAGACAACCCAGTTATTAAAATATAAAGGAAATAAAATAAAGATGTGTTAAATTAGCCCCTGGCAGACAAGTGGCCTGGAAATGGATTGTTCCAGATGATGTCATTCTCTCAATGCCTCCCGAAAGAGTGAGTAGGAAAAAAATGTATCCCCCGTTCCCACGGATGAGCAGGCCAGCAGTGGCTACTCACTCCAATGCTCCCCACCGTGGCTTTTTCAGCACCTGAACCGCTAATCAAATTCAGGCAATTTGGACCCAAATCAGGGCTTTATCCCAAGCTACAGTGCAGAGGCCATACTCAACTATGTGTGCATACAAAGATACTACTACTAAATGCTGGTATATTTCATAAAGGCCACAAAATATTTACAATATATGATGATGCCACTAGACATCAATAACATTGTGAAAATTAAAGGAGACTGACAGGCTGAACATATACAAGTAGTAATTTTAACTATCTGTACATACAACAGGAATTTGTAGGTATTTTGCAGATCCAGGAATGAGCAAGTATGTCATTTAAGGTAACCGGCTATAATTATGTAGAGCCAATAAATGTAGCTTATAGAAAATTTGTTAGATAAAGTTTGGAAGGGTGCACGGTTCATAAACATGTAGGCTAGGATGAAACTGTTGTTGTCGTAAGTGTGACCTGGACAGGGAATTTAAGAATAAACAACAGTAATACAGCCACAGAATAAGAGACTGGACTAAAAGGACAGCAGTGAATAATGAAGTTTATAATGAGCAAAACCAAATTATATTGTACAGCTACCATATGGCATAGTTACATAAATTAAGGACTGGGTACTTAGCTTTGTGCTTTTTTCAGTCATTATGAAATGCTTATATAAACTAGGGATTAGGTTTAAAAAAAAAAAAAAAGTTTCATTTACATGTTAGCTAGTCTTTCATGGATATTTTGAAAAGTTTATTGGACAAGTTTCTTCAAATGGAAGTAGGAATTTAATTCCACAGTTTTGTTATATAACCGATAAATAGAGTCCTTAGTGAGTTTGCTTGATATTTGTGTTTGTATAAAACAATTGCTGATTGACTGGTTTGCAAAGAGTATCACATACCATTTTGAGATGTGCATTTAGGAAGAATATGTCGGAATATGAGATTGGTTCTAGTCAGTTTAGGTATTTCAAAACCAAGCAGACAAGGTTTTGCTGACTACACGGACTACTGGTTTTGCAATTTTATTACAAGTTTGCCCTCATCTGGTTATCTGACTGAACTGCAGAGTTCTGAACACAGACAAAATGTACAGGATGCTTGGGAATAAAAAGGTTTGGCTGCAACGATGCGTACTCTGTCAGGGAGATAGCGTTTGGCTTTACACAGCAGTCCTAATTTATGTTTTTTTTTATACTACACATTATGTGTGGTGGCTGAATTTCAGAAACTGTTCAATAACTAGTTTACCTGTAGGGGTAGCATCTCAATGGTATATTTATTGTAAGAACAGTTGGTTGTGGTGTAGTAGAATGCACAGCATTTCTTTTGTTTTGGGGGAATGTAGACATAATCTAGTTTGTTCTATTTTTCTATGTCTGAGATGGACACCTGTAGATTAGTTTGTAGCTAATTGATGGCTGGGGCTTAATACAACAGTGCTGTATAGTGAATGAGAGACGCTGTGCGTGGTGCAGTTGTGTGCATTTTGCTTATAAAGATACTGCAGAGTAAGGGGCCTAATATGAAGCCTTATACCACTCCCACCGCAACGGTGTGTGAGGTTGATAACATACTGTTCCATGGTGAACATTTCATTCTCTATCTTAGAGAACTGAGAGAGCCAGCACAGTTTCATTGCCGAGGCCTAGTTTTTTTTTGAAGTCAGGGTAATAATACAGAGCACAGCTTTATTAAATACATTTGATAAATCAAAAATATCGATGCTACCACATCACCTTTGTTTCAGTTCGCTTGTTCAAAGATTATGAACATTATTAGGGTTGTTTCTGTGCAGTGCCCTGACCTAATATTAAGCTGTTATAGATACTACACTATTTTTAGGTAAACAATTAAGAAGTTGTTTATTAATGTATGTTTATTTCAAATTGTTGGGGACATGATTAGTAGTGATGGTCTGTAATTACAGAGTTCACGGAAGGTGCCCCCTTTATGGAGTGATATTATATATGATAGTTTCTAGAGATCAGGTACTGCTGACCCCAAGCCACTTATGACTAAAATACACAATACTCTATGGTAGCTGCTATTATACAGAAATACCACTATGGTAGACAATCAGATGCTAAAGAGATAGTTTCACATTTCTGTAGAAGATTCTTGATGATGTCTGTAAGAGTGGGCATGAAAGTATTTATACTGCAGCATTCAGACACTGCAGTACAAGGACTTTTGACAAAGTTTTCAATATTTATATAAAGTGTATTAAATCAGCATATTACACTGTACAAACCTTTATCTCAGAAAGGCAAGGTTGAGATTTATTCCTGGGCATGTGCTTTAGGAAATTACTTATAAAGAACCACATTTCTGAGTTTCTTGTTGTAAGCACATTGCAGTTTAGTAAACTGATCTTTTTTGCACTTTGTCTTATATTCTTAGCTTGGTTTCACAGGTGTCTATAGAGCTATGTTAACTGTAGCACGCTGTTTTGATGCACTTGTTACAAAGTAGCTTCATTTCCCAGTAACCCAGAGTGCAAGCATGGATTTCTGTCTCTCTCTATTTTTCTGTGTGCTATGATTAAAAGCCAGGAAGGTTTTGTTAAAGTGAAGTACTGCATCATCTAGATATTTTCTGGAGTGCAATTGCAGCTCTTTAGGGCAGATATAGAGATGACTTTGTTGAAATTTGCTGTATTTCTGACTAGGCTGTACTGCATGCTTTTTGTTCATTTTTAGGAGGGTTTCACACAACTTACATTGGGTGTGGTCACTGTATTATTAAGATGTGATATTAGTATCTAATTTAGGATGTTTTCTTTACCGCTAGCTTTGTTAGTTCTAGTACTTGTTAGGGATAAGCTGGTTTACTCAGAATAAACTGAATTTGGATGGGAAGACCTCTGCACAAGTTTGGTACAGTTTATTTTTAGGTAATATTTAAACAGTGAGCCATGACAACCATAATGTAGGCTAGCATTTAGCATAGAGTATTAAGGCTGTGAGCTGCAGCTCCTGTGGTACAGGGTTTGATTCCCTCAGCTTCAGTTACCTAATGTGTGACCTTGAGTAAGTCAATTAACCAGACAGTGCTGAGGGGCAACTCAAAAATTTGGGGTAGCTCTACTCAATGGCTCCCTGAACTAAAAGCCTAGTACCTACTTATGAACATATAAAAGTACATTTTCTGTGGTCAACATATTTGCATCAGGAGATATGCATTCTGTACATTTGCATATGGACTTTTGTTTTTCGACCTTGAGTCATACGAGTATTAATTCTACTTTTTGAAAATTATCTTGTATTCCGTACAAATACCTAAAGTGCAGCAACTTTTGAGTGTATTACTGTATCACCACCATCATCCCTTTTTGAAATGTGGTCACTAAGAATCATGTTAAAGTCAGGGAGTAATATAAGATTTCTTTATTATGTAGTGTCAGTGGCACAACAGGTAGCACACATTCGCCTTTCAAACATTAGGTTGTAGGTTCTATTTCTACATCAGGTAGATGGAGATCGATTGCTGACACTGCTGTGCAGTATAAAGGGGTTGCTGCACTCCTGTGTGTGTCATCCTTCGAAGAGATGTTAAACCGACGCCCCACCTGCCTGAGTTGGTAAAAGATCAGCTGGATGTAAAACACCCCAATGCACCTACTGAAAAGAGTAAGGGAAGTTCCTTGATGTCCTGGCCAAATTTCCCCTAGTAGAAATACCACCTCAGGTCTCTTCTGAAAAGGGACTACTAGACTAGTGGGGCTAACCTGGTTAACAAAAGATAAATAAATAAATCTTTTATGTGTATTTTTATACATGCGTCTGTAACTGCTATTACATCGGGAGTGTGCAATGATATTCTGCTATATGCCATGCATAACTAAGATTCTTTTAAAAATACCTCAGAAGTACACTGGTGCAAAAAGGTTTTATGCTGGATGTTGACGGCAGACTTGATTATGTAAGTAAATCAGGATAGTCATGACAAAAGATGGTCTTGAGTTGGAATGTACATCTTCATATGGTAATAAGCATTTTGTCTTACGCTTATTCTACACTTTAGTTTTTTTATGCCATGTTTTGAAAGTACGTGGGTTTCTTTACAATAAAAATGATTAGGTCAGTATAAGTATTTTACTTTTACAATATTGTTGGTGCTATGATAAATATGTTTGGAGTTTTTTGTCCTTGTATGACTGAGTATAATATCTAAGAAACTATTATTTTTTTTTACATGGCCTTGTGCGTCTTTTCCACAATTACCACGGTGGTGCAGCAGTAGCGTTGTTGCCTCACAGCAAGAGGTTCTCCCGTTTGATTCTCGGCTGGAGTGCGAGGAGTGCCTTCTGTGTGGAGTCTGCATGTCCTCCTCGCGGTCGAGTGGTGTTCCAAAAGACATGCGTGAATGGGCATGCCTTCGTTGAAGGTTGGGCGTCGGGCTGGCAACTCGCCACTGTAAAAATCTACTGCCAATCATTAGCGGACCGGAGTTCCACTGTGGCAACCCCTAACTGGGAAAAGCCGAAAGACAAACCACAACAACAACCTGTGTGTTTTTTTGAGAATTATTTAAAATCTGAGATTTTTCTCCAGTAGGTTGGGCTGAGGCAGGTTTAGTAGCTGTTTATTATAGTTAAAGGTAGAAGAAGACTAAGAATTGTGATGTTTTTCAGTAATATACATTTTATAATTATATTTTTGAGGTTTTGGTCAATGATGGATTTTGCTTTTTGTCATTATGGATATGGACATTGCTAAATAAAGCAGTTTTGCGGTGGTACATACATTTAACTAGATGGCATACGCCATTCAAAGGGTTAAGTGAGACAGGAATGATAATGATAATGAGGCTGATGTAGCTAATTTACGTGCTCAGGTGAAGGGGCTACTAGGAAATGCAGGGGAGGGGTGGTTAAAGTTTAGGACCCAACTCCAGGCATCAACAATAACAATCATGCTAACAATTTGCACACAGTAGGTAATGCATTCAGTCTTAGACTCACAGGTAAGTACTGAATTAGCTGTCCTTGTTGGCCATTTTAAGGCTAACCAATTTCTCTTTTTGTGCTCAAAGTATTCTACCCCATTTTGTTATACAATGGCCTCATCCATTCCATGGCCGATAATTATATACTAGCCCTGATGAGAATAACTGGGATCATATCAAAGATAATTTGAGGGGACCCATGCATGGGATAAAGCATTTAGCAGCTGCATATGTTCATTTGTAATACGGGAGGGGGGGCAACCCTGCAGTAAATTTTCTGTTTCTCATCCATAGATCTAAGCTGTACTAGAAAATGGGCAAGGATGAACTTTGTGTTATGTGGATGGGGAGTCTGTTCCTCTGTGAAATATACCTGTCCTCTGAAACTGTTCTGCTGATTTTGGAGATGAGGTTTAGATCCCTAGACTAATTATTTCTGACGCTATATGATTTGCTTGTGTACAGTAAATCCATCAGTAAATGGTAGAAGAATGCCTTGCATGCTTGACACAGGTCACCTCTTAGCAGTCTGTAGGATACCGAATATAGTGATAGGGCTTTGGTCGGTTCACGCAGGACAAGTTGTTTAGGCCTTGTATCCTTTTAGCAATGTATCTGTGTGCGCATTCCAGTTGTTGCATGTGTCTGGACAGATACACAGACAACCTTGTAGACTGCTTGTGTAACTATGCATGACAGCAATAAAATGAGGTACAACTTCCTCGACCACTATGCATCTAAGTGTGCAGTCTCTATGCTTAATACAAAGTCAAATGCCTTTGAAAACAATTTTTTTGCCCCCACTGCCTGCAGACTGTTTTGCAGACTGTCTTTCAGTCAACTGCCCCATTTGTTGGCCATTACTGGGGTGATAGCCTACTAAGAGGGGCCTGTTAGTGAAACAGACATCAGAGGTAATTTGAGTATCTGCTTAGCCCTTATGTCTGCACATGCTTGCTCATGTCCAAGGAAATGGCATGCAATGGGCAGGAAATGGCATGCAATGGGCCTTTATAATGCATGCTGTAGCACTATCTAATGTGTTCAACTGGCCCTGCTCCCCCTGTAGATGAGCACTTCTGCATGATTCCTGGTCTTCACTAGGGATAATTCCCTGAAAAGTGTGATCATGAGCACAGAAACCCTCACATCTCTTCCTGTAAAAAAGCAAGCACATTTAAGCCTTGATATTCCTTTCCTCCCCAGTGCCATCTCTAACAGACACCTTACAAAAAATATTTAATTTAATTCAGAAAATGGTCCTCTGAAAACTCCACTAAAAATCCATTTATAAGCACTTCATTCAAGCTCAAAACAAGGTTAAAGCTTGCAACACATTGCTTCAATTCAGAAAATGAATTCATCAGTCTTGCTAAGGTGCTCACTGCAATGAAAAAAATAGATTTGTTAACAGCATTTCAATCTTAAAATGTCCTTTTACATTTTTGCAGTCTTGTGACATTTATTTTTATATCTTTGGACTTAACCAGGTTCTAAAGTAATCCTATATAAAGACATGCCCCCAAAAAGTAATGTTGCCATGTGCTACTAGAAAAGAACTGCTTCCACCAGAAAAAAAGTTGTTAAATTCAATCTATCTCGGCAGACTACTACTTTGCCAGTTTTTAAATTACTCAGATCTTCTTAACTATGCTAGTGGTGAATTATTAATTTATTCCTATATATGCATACTTCAGCTCTATTGCTGGCAAAATTCATTAATTCTTCTTAAATGAGACAATGGCTAACCACAAAACAATAAATGTGCAGCAAACTGACTAGCAGAAACAAACATTTAACTATAAGGACACAGTTGCTATACAGCTGTAAAACATAATTCACTGTGCTGACCTCATGTTTATTAACATTATGCAGATCCTTAGAAAGTAGACACACCTGAAAAAATAGACAGTGATGGAGAATTACTAACGCAATCTATTCATAATGCATTTTAACAATACTACAGAATGTTACAGTAATACTGTAATCCAATGATTCTGCAAAATCTAAAAAGATAATTAAAAAATTTTCATAATTCCTTCCGACAATATTTATACAAACTTCAAAATGGCTATATGTACTAATATACAACTATGAGTATTTAGGCACAGATATTTCAAAAGTGTTACACACTTCTTAAATGAATTCAATTTGAACAGCAAACTATTACTATTAATTAATGCTTAATGGGATTGCTTACAATTTGAACAGCATAAGAACATGAATAACCATTTGCAATTAACAGACAATTATTTTTTTCAATAAACATCTTTATTAAACCATCACATATGGCATAGGCAATCTTACATTTATATAAATAAAAAACAAACACTGACACCACTTTACTTGCAAACATTACACATCACAGACACCGTTGAAACAACTGTAGCTGCAACCAATAAACATCACTTATAATCTATCCAGTCATGGTCAGTTAAGCATTATATGGATCATTTAAATCCCACCTCTTAAACCTTGTTCCTTCTCTGCATATATTGTTCCCACAGTTCCCATTTGTTTCTATGTAGTTTGCTCCTTCCTTTTTCTAAAGATCTAAAATTCCAGTTGTTTTATCTCTATGACTATATTCACTACTTCTAGTAAAGTTCGTCTAGACTATGATTTCCATTTTCTAGTAATTGCTTTTTTGGCATCCACCATAATTAGACTCAGCAAGGCTTTACTATGTCTAGGCAATTCTGATTCTGTAACATAGCTCAAAAAAAATCATCTCCCCAATCAATCCAATTAATTCATCCAGCATCTCTGACAGAGCGGGTTGTAGGGAATCCTTAAAGTCGGGCAGCTCATTACACTTCCAAAAAATACGATCCCAGCTACCTCTTTCTTGTCTGTTGCACCTCCCAACATTTGCTATTCACCTGAGGAAAAATTCTTTAGCGTCTACTTGGTGTATAAAAATACCTATGTAAATACTTCCAGGCAAAGATCCTATATCTTCTACACTTTGTTGCATACTTGAGAGATATACACAAATCCACCCATTGTCTCTTTGTGAATTGCTTATTCAACCTCTTTTCCCAATCCTTTCTAAGCTCCTCTGACAGATTCTTATAATTATCATGCAATATTTTATATGCTCTACTAATTATTCCTTTTTTTAACAGCAGCTTCTTTTCTGGATTATATTAAAAACTCTACCAGTGCTGGTCTTTCATTTAGGACCACCCTATTTCTTTCGCTTTGCCTATACTCTGATATCAATCATTGATAGGGAAGGCAAACTCTAACCTGCAGTCCAAATAAAGTCTTGGACTCTTCCCTTTCTATTACATTTCCCTTTCTAGTTATTTGCTCCCAATACCTTGGTTGCTTTGCCAGTTTTATCTAATAATCTCTAGCGCCCTCTTGCCTATTATCTGTATCCCTAACTACAGTCATCCTTATCGTCAGAATCTCTTTTCTCTATTCTTGTGCTGGTTTAGTTCGTAGAATACTCCCTGCTATTTTATGTATATAATACTCTGTATGATTCTTGTTGTTCTCCTTGGAGTCTGCATCCAGAATCCCAATCTCTCCTTATTTCTTGAGCTCCCCCCCTCTATTATCATCATTCCTTTCAACTTTGAATTATAGTTTCCTGCTTGTGCTATGTATACGTGCCTGAACTTTGTTGGTCTAAAATATCCCCTCAAATTGAGTAATCCTAGTATGCCTTGCTCTACTGGAAGAAGCCTAGTTCAACCATATAGTAGCAACAGAACTCTAAGATCCTCTGATAAACTGCTACTGCAAGTCAGTAAGGCAAGTCACTATACTCACATAAGATATCAAAAATCTGGAAAACAATCCCTCACCATATTCTTAGCTCAAGCAACTCTAAGAAATTCAAACGTCTGCTCATAGATCATTTCAGAAACAAATGGCTCTGCTCTTGTACTTCTCCTAGGTAAACACCTTCCTCTGCCTCTTGTCTCTCATTATTATTATTGTCTAACTATAATTCTGTTCCAACACACTCAATGTACCCAGACTCACTGGGTTACTCTGTACCTAGTACACTTCTCTGTTATTCCCTTTTTAAATACTCTTTTCTCATACCTCTCACATTATTTCTGTATCACTCTACAATAATGGTTAAACAACTCTGTATCCTTCTCTTTTTTTCACATTTGCACTCTAACTTTAATGTATCTTATTTAAAATGATGTGCTTTATTATTGTTTTTTTAATAACTATGTATATTTTTTGTACTTTTTGTCCTGTAAATTTTTGTAATTATACTGTATTTATATTTATCTTTTTGTAAATTCTTGTTGCTTTTTGTCTTTGTACTGCATGTGGAGCTTTTCTCCCCTGGTATCCAAAGAAAACTGGCCTATGGCCCAATCAGACACTCCCAGTAAACAAATGTTAAATAAATAAATATATAATTGCTATCCACAGCTTCTCCTCTGGTTTATAAAAATATGCATGACCTGTGTATAAGACTAAAGGGACTAAAATCATTTTAATTGCTTATATCTTAGTATCTATATCCATATAACAAAGCTTCCAGTTTCTCAATTTTCCACTATTTTCTGTTTAGTCTCTTCCCACATATCCTTAGCTGCCACAACAGTCTCATTTCTAATCCATACTCTTAAATACTTCATTTTATCATGTCCCAATAAATATGGATATTGTTGGACCAGTTTGTGTGTGGGGACATAATTTACCACTATTGCCTTAGTTTTAGCTTCATTAATTTTGCATCCTGAGAAGGTATGTTTTTGTCATGTATAAAATATCTTCATCTGCAAACAGAGCCGGTTTTTCCTGACTACCACACCAATTATATCCTTGAATTTCTAAGTCCTTTATTTTCTTTGCCAATGGTTCTAAATATAACGCACACAACAAAAGAGAAAAGTGGACAACCCTGCCTAGATCATCTACTTAAGCAGAAGTTATCAAAGAGATCCCTACCCACTTTAATTTCCACCGCTGAACCCTCATATATACTCCTAATCAACCTTAGAATTGTATCAGGGAAAGCAAATGCTTACATTGCCCTGCTCATGAAGTCCCAGTCTACTCTGTGAAATGCTTTCTGCGCATCTAGACCCACCAATAACAGTGGTATTTTCTTACATTCTGCTTCCCTCTGGATCATCAATGTTCTGTTAATATTGTCAAATGTTTGCCTCCCATTCACAAAACCACACTGATCCACATCTATCAATTTTGGTATCACTTTTGCTATTCTTTTAGCCATTACAGACATGAACACTTTATAGTCATGGTTTACTATTGAAATGGGACTGTATGAAGCTGGATCCGATGGATCTTTACCTTCTTTACGTATTACCATTAACAATGCCTTTTGCCAGGATGCTGGGACTTCTCTTAAAATACTGTTAAACAAAACCTTCCAGATCTTTATCAGTTTTTTTCCCTCCCAGCTTCCAAACTCCCATAGGAGTACCATCTATTCCTGGGGACTTTCCTGTAGAATGGTTATACACAGCCATTTTATCTCATCTCTTCCTATCCTGTTAGTAATTGAGCCTCATCTACCTCTAATCTTGGCATATTTAATTATTCCATAAACATTTCTATTTCTACCTTTTCATGATTTCCATATTTCTCTGATTTATACAAACTTTCATAAAATTTTTAAAATATTTCTAATACTTTTACAGGATCTTTTATCATCCTTGTTAAAGGCTCCCTAAGCTTGGTGACAGCTCTTTCCAAATTCTGTTGCACGAGTCGTTGTGCCAAAAGTTTTTGTGTTCTAGAATTATCATCATAAAACAGTTGCTTAACAGCAATCTTTCTAAACTCGTGCATATTATCAAAGTAATCCCTTTGTTTCTGTTTAGCATTCTGCAGTTGCTCCTTTTCTTGTTCCGAGAGATTCCCCCTATTTTGCAATACTTTAGCATTTGTCAGACCCTCCAAATAATTATTCTTACTTCTTAATCATATCTCCCTTTCCTTTATTTCCACCATAGTTTTAAACTCCACTTTAATTTTATCCCACTCGCTAGCTGTATTTTCAGAAGAAATTTCTATCTTCTCTAGTAGTTCCTGAATTAATTCCAAAACCCATTCTTTAAATTCCTTTCTTTTCTGCCAAAAGGTGGGAAAGTGCCAGTGTCTGATTTTTATTTCATTACCTTGCATTTTTATTTTAGTTCTTATTGGCACATGATATGAAATAGTTATTGGGTGCGTTTCAAGACCTTCAATTAAATACACATGCTCCTGTGAGATATAAATTCTATCTAGCCAAGCCCTGTTTTTGTATCCTGGAGAATAATATTCTCTTATACGGTTTACTCAACTCATTCGTGATCCAACACATAACAATAATTTTAGGAACCCTGGCACTCTTATAGACTGGATACTTGTCTCTGATCCATGTAAATATCATAACCCTGAAACACTACCCAACTCCCTAAGTGACCACTGCCCAGTACAAGTTCTTAGATTTACTCATTTCAACAGGCCTCACAGATATAGAACATGTCGTAAAATAACTTCTGCCCAAAAACTTTTACAGACATTCTCTCTAGCATTAACTGGACTAACCTAACCCAACTCCCCCTCGACAACAGTCTACTTTTTAACTCTATCCTTCTTAATATTCTCAACACCCTTGCACCTCTCCGCACAGTTTGTACAAAATCAATCATCTACCCATGGCTATCCCATGCTACTCACATTCTAATGAAATCTAGACACAGATCATGGAAAACTTGGGTGAAAACTAAAATCCCCACCGATTTACAAAAATTCAAAGAAATCAGAAATTTGACAAATAAAGACGTACTTAAAGACAAAAAAGTTCTACTGTAACCCTCCTACCTCTTAAAGATGAAATCCCTAAAAATTCTGGAACTCTATTAACCAAATACTACTTCCCGGGAACCCTTCCACTCCCAATCCTTGCCCTAACTAGACACCCAAAGAAACTGCTACCATCTTTAACACCTATTTTATTGTATCTATATAAAAAATGATTACTCCTGACCCCTCTTCTACTAGCATGACTAATCAAAAAAACAACCGGGCTACTAACTCCTTTGAATCCTCTATTTTTCCCTCACATCCATTCCTACTAGCCATATCAAATCTTTACTCTCTAAACTAAAACCCTGCTCCACAACAGCAGACAATATTCCTTCCTACTTCCTTCAACTAGATGCTGATTCACTTGCTCTTCCAGTATCTAGTAGTGCAATCCTGGTGTTAGGATATATAGTTGGGGGGCACAGCCCCCCACATTAGGGGGTGTGGGGGATGTAGCCCCCCACACACAATTTGGTTTTCTGTTGTCTGGTTTTGTTTAACATTATTTGGTAAAACCCAACTAGGTGGGGGGCTATGCCCCCCACACACCCCCTAACTATATATACTAACACCAGGATCGCACTACAGTGGGAAAAAGGATATATACCTTCGACTTGCCTTAGAGTACTACTTGTCAGTGAAATGAGTTTTAGGTGAAATGAACTTTCAGTGAAATGAACTTTAGGTGATTTGGTCTCAGTGAAATGGTCTTTCAGTGAAGTGATACGAATCCCTGTATGCAGCTGTCTTATATCCTCCTAAAGGTTACTGGAAGTCATGTCTGAAGGTTACAATGCTTTCTGCTGAAGAACTGCAGAACTTTTCCTAGTCAGTGTTTCTTCCTCACTTTTTGTAGCAGATTTTTTTCCAGCTCTTCTGTATTTCTTTATTCTCAGCATTCAGGCAGTACATTCACTTGCCAGTTACTGAAATTTACCCATAAACACAAGTCTAGTGGCCTTCTCTGATGAGTTTCTGTTTTCACACTGGGAGACCTACAAACAAGCTGTTACTCAGTGTGCAGCCATATTGGAAATTCGTTAACAGTTGATTACTTTAACTGCTCATGGCTTTACATGTATATTGCATATTATGTACCTTGTAGAAACTCAGCTAGAGATAAGCACACCTAGAATGACATTTCATTACTAGGTACAGCCTGAGCACTATGTATGTGGGTAGTTGCAGTATATGTGGATGTGTAAGCTGTTACTGAGCTATTTGTTCAATACAAAACACTTAGTCTACAAATAAAACAAAGCAGCAGTTTATATTAATTTACAGCAAACTGGGCACATATACTGGAGACAGCAACTGCAACCATGATACTATTTTTCAAGCTACTCAGTTTGCTAAGATGCTAAACTTAATCTGAAAAGGCAAATGTATCCCACTGCCTGTATATGCAAAAGGAACAGCTTTTATTCTTACTCTTACATGCCATATGTGTGGAACCAGTTGTACCAGCAATAAAAGGGAATAAAAGCCAGGAAGAAGCAGGCTCTCACAGGAGACTAAATGATGTTTATTCTCTGTTGTGATATCTGAAACAAAATTTGGAAGCTGCAAGGACATAAAACTAATCAGACTAAAAACAGAAGTAATAAAGAAAAAAATGTATCCAATAAGGGAAGAAGCACTGCAGCTTCTCTTATATTGGACATTAGAATTAAGTACTCAGTTATATGATATAAAATAGTCAAGATTCCTTTCTCAGATACGATTTTTTTCAATCTACTTACTGTTACTGGCAAATAAAAAGAAAGAGAAAAAAATAATTTTATTTTAGAGGTAGGAAAGAAAGTAACATCCTAACATAAAAGATATCAAGACAATACATAAATACAACTCAGATTTACAAGGTTAACTTAGGAAAAGGCAATGCCCAGAGTCAAAATGTTTACATTACTTATGTAAAAATGACAATAAAATATAAGGATTCAAGAAGAAATAAGTTAACCAGTATACTGGACTATAAAACAAGCCTACTGTTTCTATAGTAACACAATAAAACAGGTAGAAACAATAGAAAGAACAAATCAAATACTAAATTTTTACAGCACAGAGCTGAAAGTAATTTACTTACTGACACAATACTATAACTTTTCCATAGTGTAATTGCAAACAAAAAGGGCTGGGAATAAAGGTAACTGCAACTACAATGCAAAAGCCTCTCTGAGCTTTTGCCAGTTTCAGAAATAAAGCATAACAGCATTTCTAATTCTAGTCAAACCACATATTCGTATATAAGACAGCATTTCCACTTATGAATGCCTCAGTATTCTTTCATTCTCAGTTGGTAGACAGAAACGAAAATCACCAGCAGAAGCACAGACGTGGAATGGAAACAGGTTACTCCAAGGCATGCAATGCTCGACAGAAACAAGTCTGAAGTACACAAAGAACTGTAGTCATCATTTTGTCCCATCACAGAGTTCATATTTAAAACTCTCCTGAGTGTTAGACTGTCTGAAATGGTTTAGCTAAAACAGTTCTGGGGCAATCATAAAGTTGACACTAACTACAAAAGTGAAATGGAAAGAAATGAGTCAAAGAACTTTATAACTCAAAGAGGAAGAACAAGGATACAGCAAGTCTTCTGAGATGGCTGGTCTTTGGCACAGCACTACATGACAGAGTGGGGTGCCTGATGAAAGTCCATGGACAGTAACTACAATCCTTACAGCAGTGAAAATGCAAGAGCAAATGAATGAATGAATATATAATAATACTGCGACTACAGTACTTTGGTTTATTACCTTTTCTCAGAGGTACGGTGGCGTCTGAGTTAGTGCAGCAGATGTGAGGACATTCTCCCACAGCAAGGAATTACAGGAGGCCTTTGTTTTAAAAACTGTTAACAAGCCAGTTTCAGAAGTCACTTTTTTGTCAGACCTTCACTTCAATTTTCACATTGTCTAGTTTCAAAGGATCAGATCTTGCACTTCCACTGTGAGTCTGACAAAGAAGATCAATAAGCATGTAAGGGCAGTGCAACTGCTTAAACACAGGAGAGGTTTACAAAAAACAGTCTTTGTACTGAATATCTGCTGGCACTGAATACTGTTGTGACACAAGTAGTTTTTTGGTCTTTTTGTAAACAGCACCTAGATCAAGACTAAAGCTCATAGGAAATGAAATACAAAATAAGCAAAACGAGAGCATTTCAACCGGGTAGTGATCAAGGTAACTCAAGTACCTCAGTGAGATGAATGTGATGAAAATTGATGAACAGTCCCAAAGGGCCAGGGTACAACTTCAATTCACATAAATATTAGTGCAACAATGGAAGTCTGTGGTATACAAGTGGTAGTATCACAGCTATCATCTGTTTCAATCACACAAGAGACTGTGAAATAGCTTTTAGTACCTGCTCGCCTCAGTAATATATAA
This sequence comes from Protopterus annectens, assembly GCF_019279795.1. NCBI lineage: Eukaryota > Metazoa > Chordata > Ceratodontiformes > Protopteridae > Protopterus > Protopterus annectens. Next base: position 1,019,219,884 of record NC_056725.1, read on the forward strand.
AGTCTATACTCACATTTCATTGAGATATTCCTAAAAATTCTCAATAACCTTGCCCTAGTACATACTAAAATGGTCAAATCCAATTGTGCACTATGGCTAATAAAACAAACTAAAAGTAATGCTACAGTATGACAAAGCCTGGAAAGAGTAACTCAAAAATAGAACACAAAATACTTTTACATTTTTCAAGCAACTAAGGAATGGGACAAAATGCTGAATAAAACATGACAAGCAAACCTAACATCCTCCAGAAATAAGCATCAAAACAAACCAAAACTTTCCTGGGCATCCATAAACAAATTTTTACATCAGGCCAAATTACCACTCCTACCCATACATCCAACAATACTAAGGATTCAATTCCCACACAGTTTAACAACTATTTTATACAGTCTATATTATCCTTCACAAACATTAATGCTTCCTCTCAGTTCCAGTAGCCTCTGCTGAATATCCTCAAGCTACCTGACTTTAGCCCAGTACCTACTTTCATCATTAAAAAAAACTCCTACATAAGCTAAAACTAATCATGCTAGCTGCTTACCAATTCCCCTCAGAGTACTTAAAAATGTCTGCAAATGCAATTGTTTTTCCAGTCTCTATAATGATAAAAAAATCTATATCTGAAAAATATATTCATTTTATTTGGAAAAAAATCCATTATTATACCTTTACACAAAGGTGGCACATCTAAAGAGTTTAATAAATACTGGCTCATTGCAACCATTGCAACCCCCCCCCCCCAAAAAAAAAATACTTGAAAAATGTATTCTTGGTCAGCCTCTACATCAGCTAAATTCAAATAATCTGCTTTTGGGAACACATCATGGTTTCAGATGCCACCAGAGCAGAAAGACTGCCCTGCTTCACTTCACCAACACTAAACACCAGCACAGGAACAATGGTAATCTGGTGTCAACATTGTTCCTAGACTTATCCAGAGCTTTTGACACTGTGTCACGCCTACATTTACTTGAACTCTCTTCTATAAGTCTCTCTCAAACCTCTCTTAAATGGTTACTTAGTTATCTATCTAGAAGACAAAAAGCAGTCAAATGGCAAAAGAACTTCTGTTCTTCTCTTCCAGTTACCATACCTGACCTGCAGGGCACTATACTAGGACTCCTCCTTTTTAATATTTTTATAAACAAGCTTCACATTGTTATACACCAAGCAAATATAGCAGAATATGAGGATGATTCAACTTTAATATGCACAGCTCCCACAATATCCAGACTACAAGAAAACACTCAAATTTCTTTCTCTTCAATTGAAACCTGGCTGAAAATTTTAAACCTACTCCTTAATCTCAATAAAACAAAACTGATGCTCTTCACCCCAAAACATTGTCTCCACCAAAACCAGTGTTTCTTGGTTACATCAGCAAATAATACTAAAACTGAGGTAGTATTACAGACTAAATTACTAATAGATGATGATCTTAAATTTCATCAACATATTCTTAACATACTCTTCAAACAATTAAAAAGTCCCACCAGAAACGTTGGTCCCTTTACAGGGCAATGCAGTACATTACAGACCGAGCAAGAAAAACTCTAGCCTCATCCTATTTGCCTCCAATCCTCTTATACGCCTCGCCTATCCTTACAACCTAAGCTCTACAATAACATCCAAACTAATATTCTGTTGCAACAAAGTAGCTAAATTTGCTATTAACAAAGGACATCTAGCTCACCGCTGCCAAGCCTTAAAGCATCAAAACTGGCGAGAGCTTAACAACTACATAAGATATTCTCATCTAGTTAAAGAATACAAACTGACACATTATCCTGAACAATGCCTTTCATTAAAAAACATACTACTGCCCTACACCCCCACAAGGGACCTCCGTCCTTGTGATAAGTTTTGACTAAACACTGCTAAAGCAAATGATTCATCAGGGGACTCAGTATACTCCTGTTACATCTCCAAACTCTGGAACACTATCCCTACACAAGCAGAAATGATTAACAAACTCCCAAGATATAAACCCCAGCTCAAACAATACCTTACCCAGCCCTGGTCATGTTCGTGTTCATGTTCATCACCAGGGTGAGACCTCTACTGAAAGTACAAGCTTCTTATCACTAACTTTTTGCACTCCTCTACTTGAGTTATTATATCCCTAACAACTTTCCCTCCTGCACTTGAATTAATACATCCCTTTTCACCACCCCCAAACAACACTTCTCATCTTGCTCTTCTTCTAAATGATTCATCCAGCACTCTACCCCTGATGCATCCCCAAGTTATAAACTTTCTAGATACACCAAAATGGAACAGGCTGCCTAAATAGAACTAATCCTATACCATGTTGTCTGACAAAAGATTATTACAAGTATCCTCCTATACACTACTACTACTATCTTCCCTCCCTTCCTACATCATTTTGTAACTCATTTCATTACATCTTGAACTTTTTACAAACCTATGCAATACTAAAATCTCCCTTCCTGCATAATTTTATAACTTACTTCATTACATATCTTGAACTCCTTGCAAACCTTTCTTTACTAAAATGTAACACTATACTTCTTTACAACGTTTCCCTTCTGCAGTATCAAATCATTTACTTCCTGTAAGACTTCACAGCTATACCAACTGTATAGACTTACAACTGTTGATGTTACTGTATATACCCGTCTTGTAATTTATATACCTGTCTTGCAATTATGTTTGTTGCTTCATGAGAAGTGTAACTGTCGTTTTTCTGAGAAAAGTCTGAAATTCACTTGTTAATATAAATGTACTGTGGTGCAGCTTTTCCTCCCCGGGACTGCGCTGAAAATGGGCTCTGCCCAGTTAGACTTTCCTAGTCAAAAAAGACAAATAAATAGATAAATAGTGCAGGAAGTTGAGTAAGGCAATGAATTTCTTGTTTAAAAAGCATGTACAAACAAAAGCTAATGGAATTAAGTTTTACAAGAAGTGTAGATGCCTCAGTGGACTGCCATCACCACTTGTAGATGTCTTTGTTCTTACACTCATGTAAAATATCACACTGCAAGGCAGGTGTCTTAGCTTGCACTGCCACTTTTCTTACCTAACAAGATAACTCTTCAGCTGCCCACGGTAGTTGATAACTAGTAATTCTGCGAGCCACTGTGCACTGGCCTTGTATTCCAAAAATATCAGTCCCGCCACTGCATAGGATAAATCTCCTGAAAAACTGGTAGCCTAAGAACAATAAACATATGGAAATAATTTTAAAATATATTGCAAAAAGCTATATGAAACAAAAGGAAGATGCTCTCACAGTTTTGGTCAATACAAGCAGAAAGAGAAGTTATGGGGTTATATACTTGACTGTTAAGTATATGAACTACTGGCTTTCAAGAAGCCTAGGAGCTTGACTGTAATAACACCATGTCAATATTATAAACACAAATATATATATATATATATATATATATATATATATATATATATATACACACACACCCATATAAACCAAAAAACTCTCTCGGAGCACGTATGAAGAGAAAATAATAAATATAGTCAAAAAACTTCAAAAGATTGTATAAAATAAATGAAATCTTATAACACAGGACAAAACAGCTAGGAGCCGGTACTTAATGCTTTCATCCTTTATTAAGTGATAAGGACTTCATCAGAAAAATTAAAATGCAGAACAGCATATAAATATGAAACAAAGAAAGCAGTTCCTAAATATCAATTAGCCAACAAACATCAATTTACATTTGAAACAGTGCTATATTTAAAACAATCCAATAAATAATTATTCAAGTGAAAACAATCTGAAGTGGACTAGTTACCTGACAGGCCTGCAAGCATTCCTGCAGGTGAGGGATCCCCAGACCTCCATTCTTTACCTGTTCTGTCATCAACTCCTTCTCCACTACTGGCTTTCCTTCCTGCCATACAAAGTCTCTAGGTAGTGGTTTCCTTTTTTTCAGTAACTCATTTCCAGGTAGTTTTTCTAAGATTTGTATTTTTTTTTAACATTATATTTCACAAATATTGCAATACATCATATTACCCAAGCAAAATTACAAAAATGATTCAATTCCTGACCCTTTTATAAATGAGAAGCACCTTTATTAAGCCATTACTTACAACATAAGCAATCATACATTTTTATCCCTGTTACTATATTCACTACTTCTAATAAAGTTGGTTTAGATTTTGATTTCTATTTTCTAGTAATTGCTTTTTTGGCAGCCACCATAATTAGACACAGCAAGGCCTTACCATGTCTAGGCAATTCTGATTCTGTGTCATAGCTCAGAAAAATTACCTCCCTTGTCACATCAATCTGCCCACCCAGCATCTCAGACAGTGCATCTTGCACGGAATCCTTAAAGTTCACCATCCCCAGACTCCCAGAAAATATGTTCCCAAGTACCTCTTTCTGCCCAGTCACAACACCAACATTTGCTATACACCTGAGGAAAAATTCTCTGGAGTCTTCTTAGGGTATAAAAATATCTATGTAAACCTTTCCAAGCAAAAACCCTAAATCTTCCAGATTTTGTTGCATATTTGGGCAACATACATATATCCTCCCACTGTTTCTTTATGAACTGTTTATCCAATCTCTCTTCCCAATCCTTTTCTAACCTCCTATGACTGATTCTTCTAGTTATCACGCAATATTTTATATGATCTACTAATTATTCCTTTTTAATGGCAGCTTCTGTTCTAGATTCTAATAAAAAAAATGGTCTTATGTTTAGGACCCCCTATTTCTTTCTCTTTATATATACTATGATATCAATCCTTGATAGAGAAGGCAATCTCTAACCTGCAGTCCAAATAAATTCTTGGCCTCTTCCCATTCTATTACCTTTCCCTTTCTAGTCATTTGCTCTCAATATCTTGGTTCCTTTTGCAGTTTTCTCCAAAAATTCCAAGCCCCCTATTGTCTATATCCCTAATTGTAGTCATCCCTATTAGCAGAATCTCCTTTCTTCATTCCCGTGATGGCTTAGTTCTTAGAATACTTGCTGCTACTTTATGGATACAATATGCTGCATGATTACTGTTATTCTTCTTAAAGGCCTGCATCCAAAATCTCAGTCTCTCCTTGTTTCTTGAGCTTCCCCCATTTCAACATCATTCCTTTCCACTTTGAATTATAGTTTTCTGCTTGTGCTATGTCTAGTAGCCTTATCTGTGTAGCTCTGAAATACCCCTTCAAATTGGGTAATCCCAATCTACCCTGTTCTACTGGAAAAATCAGTTTATCCCACTTGACTCTTGTCATCTTCCCCTCCCAGATAAAGTCCTTCATCTCTTTATTAATTGCTATCCACAACTTCTCCTCTGATTGATAAAAATGTGCCTGATCTGTGTATAAGACTAAAGGGACTAAAAACATTTTGACTGTTTGTATCTTACTATCCATAACGATATAACAAAGCTTCCATTTTCTCAGTTTTTGTATTATCTTTTGTTTAGTCTCTTCCCACATATCCTAAGCTGCCACACTAAAATCACTATCTTGCCTCTATAATTCATTATTAGGCTTACTCATAAACTTACCATGTACTGAAGTGCATAAATGAACTGTTAATTATGAATCTATCTACTGACTTTTCCCCCTCCATATACTGAATACCATTAAAATACTGTGTGTGTACCACTAACATCTAAGCAGATTGTATAAAACTTTCTATGTACTGCTAACACCTAAGCAGATTGTATAAAACTTTCTATTCTGTGTATTACTAATCTCTAGGAAACTGCATAAAAATTTTTATACACCGCTTTATTATTGTAAATATCTTGTTGTAAAAAATGTTGTACTGTGACTGGCGCATTTCTCCCAAGGGCCTCCACTGTAAATGGGTTTTTGACCCAGTGGGCTTTCCCGGTCAAAAAATCTCAATAAATAAATAAATTTTTAATCCATATTCCTAAATACTTTATTTTATCATGTCCCCATAAATATGGATACTGTTGAACTAATTTGTGTGTGGGTACAACATTTACCAAGATTGCCTTTGTTTTAGCTTCATTAATTTTGTATCCTGAAAAGATCTGAAACTGTCTCAAAATGTTCCACAACACTGTAATGTCTCTTTCTGGTTTTGTCAGGTATAAAACATTATTATCTGCAAACAGAAAGTACAGTTGTGTACACTTACCATAAATATAGATGTTCGAGTGTATTCACTGTTGCAGTCATCACATTTGGTTTATCTGCTTGTAGTAGCCCTCAGAAGGCATGACTATCAAAGTCTTGGGTCCTGCGTCGGTTGCTGTCTCATCTTCCATGATGTCAGGTCATCAGGGGTATAAAGCATGCAGCCGACGCCATTACATCAGTTTTTCTTGCTGCAGATGTCAGGTGCCCTCCTAGTGGGAAGCAATTAAATAAATACATATATATATATATATATATATATATATATATATATATACACACACACACACACACACACACACACACACAAGGTTATACCTCCAACAAAAAAGAAAATACACCAAAAAGCTTTTAAGCATAGTGAAGAAGGAATAGAGGCATAGCCAAAAAAGATAGGGGGCTGGAAGGAGGGTAACCAGGACTGCAACAGTGAATATACTCGAACATCTACATTTATGGTAAGTGTACACAACTGTACTATGTTCTTCGTGTTTCACTGTTGCAGTCATCACAGTTGGGTAGATTCCCAAAGCTAGGGATGGGAGGTGGAATTTAAATAGTATTAGGATCAGCTATAAGGCCCTGCAAGACTGCAGTAGCAAAACCAGCCCTGAATTTAGAGAAAATTGGCAAATGGTAATGTTTGGTGAAAGTCTGTACAGAACTCCAGGTAGCAGCTTCTAGGATTTCCCTGGTAGGGACACCTCTGAGAAAGGCTGTAGAAGTAGATGCAGCCCTGGTAGAATATGGTATTATCCCCTGTGATACAGGTTTTCCATGGTGTTTATAGCAGAAATAAATGCAGTGGCCTATCCATTTAGAAATGGTTTGCTTTGAAATGGCCTTCCCCTCTGCCCCTGCACCAAAGGCCACCAGCAGCTGCTCAGACTTCCTGAGAGGTTTAGTCCTGTCCAAGTAATATCTAAGTTGTCTGTGCATGTCTAAGGAGCGCAGAAAACGATCCCCTTTGTTCTGTGGGTTAGAAAAGAAGGTTGGCAAATGAATGGACTGATTAAGAGCCACACTGGATACTACCTTGGGCATGAAGGAGGGATTGGTCCTGAAGGGGACACTGTCCACATGAAAGATGAAAGGCTCCACTGCCATAAGGGCCTGTAATTGAGACACCCTTCTTGCTGAAGTGATGGCTAAAAGGAAGGCTGTTTTCCAAGAAAGGAATTTCAACTCTGCACTTGCTGCTGGCTCAAAAGGAGGCAGAGTGAGTTTTTCCAATACAAAGTTAAGGTCCCAGGCTGGTGTTGGGGCTCTCCTAGATGGTCTTAAGTTCTTGGTCCCTCTGAGGAACTGCTTGGGCATTGGATGAGAGAAGAGGGGTGGTACTGTGTTGTAATGAGCTGAAATGGCTGAGGCATGAATTTTGATGGAGGAAAAGGAAAGACCTTTGTGAAGCATCTCAGTTAAGTATTGAAGAATCTGAGATAAATTGGACGGTGCTGTGCCCATCCCCTGAGCTTGGTTCCAGGAACAGAATCTTCCATTTTTTCAGCATAAAATTTTCTAGTACTAGGCCTCCTTGCCTCTAGAATGACATCCAACACTTGTTTACTGAGGGCTGGTAACGGAGAGCTCAGGTAATTAGCCAGGCTGCCAGGTTGATGGTTTGAAGATGAGGGTGCAGAATCTAGGCCTCCCGCTGGGACAGCAGAGTAGGGATCTGGGGCAGGTGCCATGGATGCAGCAGTGACACACTGCGCAAGAGGGGGTACAACAGTGTTGGCGTGGCCAGTCTGGTGCAATCAGTATCATCCTTGGTTTGTCCTGTTTGATCTTTAGTAGTACCTTGGTGAGAAGAGGCAAAGGAGAAAAGGCGTAAACTGATAGATTTTTCCAGGTGAAGGACAGGGCATCCATTTTCCAAGCTTGTTTGTGGGGAGTCCTTGTGCAGAATTTGTCCAAATGGTAGTTCTGGGGGGATGCAAACAGGTCTACATGTGGGCTCCCCCATCTGTTTATCAACATGTTGAATGTCTTTGGTTCCAGTTTCCACTTGTGTGGGTCCATGAGATTTCTGCTTAGACTGTCTGCCAGTGTGTTCAGGTTTCTGGGCAGGAATTGAACCTGTAGGTGCACTTGGTAGCTCAAGGCTGTGTTCCACAGAGCCATGGCTAGTCTGCAGAGAGGGTATGAGTGGGTTCCCCCTGCTTGTTTATGTACCACATAACAGTGGTGTTGTCCGTTTTTATTAATAATTGTCCTGGAGGAATGTGGTCCTTGAAGGCTGTCAGAGCATTCTGTACAGCTAACATTTCTTTTTGATTGATATGCAGGTGCATTTGACTTTGGTTCCATTTGCCCTGAATGCACTTCCCTGCCAAGTGAGCCCCCGATGCATAGTCTGATGCGTCTGCTGTTAGGGTTTGGGTGGCAGGGGGTAGAGTGAATAACAGCCCCTTGTTTTGGTGGCAGGCCTCTGCCCACCAAAGTTATTCCAGCCGTAGGCAAGGTATGATATGAATCATTGCTTCTAGATCCTGAGAATGTTAACACCATAGGCTTTTTAGATACCACTGCAGTTTCCTCATATACAGTCTTGCATATGGAATTAGTAGAATGCAGGAGGCCATGAAACCCAAGGCTTGTAGGTTTTGCCTTGCAAATAGCAGGTTCTTTGTGGCCACTAGTTTGAAGTAAGTTGTCAAATGAATTTGTTTCTCTGGTGTGAGGAAAGCCATCTGGGAAGTGGTGTTCAAGCTTGCTCCCAGGAATACAATTTGTTGACAGGGTACCAGATGTGACTTCCTTTCCTTTATGATGTACCCCAGACAAATTAGCACCTTTTGTACAAATGCCAGATGATTCAAAAGTATGTCCTGGCTTTCTGCCTGAATTAAACAATCGTCCAGGTATGGGTATATTTGAATTTTTCTTTGCCTGCAAAAAGCAATGACAGGCGATAGGCACTTTGTGAATACCCTGGGTGCAGTAGATAACCCAAAGGGCAGTGCAGAGAACTGATAGTGCATGTAGCCTGCTTTGAAGCAT